>NW_027139915.1:0-78502 GCF_035084215.1 Heptranchias perlo | reverse complement strand
TGAGGTGTTATTTAGAGATATATAAGGGACCGAGAGGCGTTATTTAGAGATATATAAGGGACCGAGAGGTGTTATTTGGAGATATATAAAGGACTGAGAGGCGTTATTTGGAGATATATAAGGGACTGAGAGGTGTTATTTAGAGATATATAAGGGACCGAGAGGCGTTATTTAGAGATATATAAGGGACCGAGAGGTGTTATTTGGAGATATATAAAGGACTGAGAGGCGTTATTTGGAGATATATAAGGGACTGAGAGGTGTTATTTAGAGATATATAAGGGACCGAGAGGCGTTATTTGGAGATATATAAGGGACCGAGAGGCGTTATTTAGAGATATATAAGGGACCGAGAAGCGTTATTTAGAGATATATAAAGGACTGAGAGGCGTTATTTAGAGATATATAAGGGACCGAGAGGCGTTATTTAGAGATATATAAGGGACTGAGAGGCGTTATTTAGAGATTTATAAGGGACTGAGAGGTGTTATTTAGACATATATAAGGGACTGAGAGGCGTTATTTAGAGATATATAAGGGACCGAGAGGCGTTATTTAGAGATATATAAGGGACCGAGAGGCGTTATTTAGAGATATATAAGGGACCGAGAGGTGTTATTTAGAGATATATAAGGGACCGAGAGGCGTTATTTAGAGATATATAAGGGACTGAGATGCGTTATTTAGAGATATATAAGGGACCGAGAGACGTTATTTAGAGATATATAAGGGACTGAGATGCGTTATTTAGAGATATATAAGAGACCGAGAGACGTTATTTAGAGATATATAAGGGACCGAGAGGTGTTATTTAGAGATATATAAGGGACCGAGAGGCGTTATTTAGAGATATATAAGGGACTGAGAGGCGTTATTTAGAGATTTATAAGGGACTGAGAGGTGTTATTTAGAGATATATAAGAGACTGAGAGGCGTTATTTAGAGATATATAAGGGACCGAGAGGCGTTATTTAGAGATATATAAGGGACCGAGAGGCGTTATTTAGAGATATATAAGGGACGGAGAGGCGTTATTTAGAGATATATAAGGGACCGAGAGGCGTTATTTAGAGATATATAAGGGACCGAGAGGCGTTATTTAGAGATATATAAGGGACCGAGAGGCGTTATTTAGAGATATATAAGGGACCGAGAGGCGTTATTTAGAGATATATAAGGGACCGAGAGGTGTTATTTAGAGATATATAAGGGACCGAGAGGCGTTATTTAGAGATATATAAGGGACCGAGAGGCGTTATTTAGAGATATATAAGGGACCGAGAGGCGTTATTTAGAGATATATAAGGGACGGAGAGGCGTTATTTAGAGATATATAAGGGACCGAGAGGCGTTATTTAGAGATATATAAGGGACCGAGAGGTGTTATTTAGAGATATATAAGGGACCGAGAGGCGTTATTTAGAGATATATAAGGGACCGAGAGGCGTTATTTAGAGATATATAAGGGACCGAGAGGTGTTATTTAGAGATATATAAGGGACCGAGAGGCGTTATTTAGAGATATATAAGGGACCGAGAGGCGTTATTTAGAGATATATAAGGGACCGAGAGGCGTTATTTAGAGATATATAAGGGACCGAGAGGCGTTATTTAGAGATATATAAGGGACCGAGAGCCGTTATTTAGAGATATATAAGGGACCGAGAGGCGTTATTTAGAGATATATAAGGGACCGAGAGGCGTTATTTAGAGATATATAAGGGACCGAGAGGCGTTATTTAGAGATATATAAGGGACCGAGAGGTGTTATTTAGAGATATATAAGGGACCGAGAGGCGTTATTTAGAGATATACAAGGGACCGAGAGGTGTTATTTAGAGATATATAAGGGACCGAGAGGCGTTATTTAGAGATATATAAGGGACCGAGAGGTGTTATTTAGAGATATATAAGGGACCGAGAGGCGTTATTTAGAGATATATATGGGACTGAGAGGTGTTATTTAGAGATATATAAGGGACCGAGAGGCGTTATTTAGAGATATATAAGGGACCGAGAGGCGTTATTTAGAGATATATAAGGGACCGAGAGGCGTTATTTGAAGATATATAAGGGACCGAGAGGCGTTATTTAGAGATATATAAGGGACCGAGAGGCGTTATTTAGAGATATATAAGGGACGGAGAGGCGTTATTTAGAGATATATAAGGGACCGAGAGGTGTTATTTGGAGATATATAAGGGACCGAGAGGCGTTATTTAGAGATATATAAGGGGACCGAGAGGCGTTATTTAGAGATATATAAGGGACCGAGAGGCGTTATTTGGAGATATATAAGGGACCGAGAGGCGTTATTTAGAGATATATAAGGGACCGACACGCGTTATTTAGAGATATATAAGGGACTGAGAGGCGTTATTTAGAGATATATAAGGGACCGAGAGGCGTTATTTAGAGATATATAAGGGACCGAGAGGTGTTATTTAGAGATATATGAGGGACCGAGAGGCGTTATTTGGAGATATATAAGGGACCGAGAGGTGTTATTTAGAGATATATGAGGGACCGAGAGGTGTTATTTAGAGATATATGAGGGACCGAGAGGCATTATTTGGAGATATATAAGGGACCGAGAGGCGTTATTTAGAGATATATAAGGGACCGAGAGGTGTTATTTGGAGATATATGAGGGACCGAGAGGTGTTATTTGGAGATATATAAGGGACCGAGAGGTGTTATTTAGAGATATATGAGGGACCGAGAGGTGTTATTTAGAGATATATAAGGGACTGAGAGGCGTTATTTAGAGATATATAAGGGACCGAGAGGCGTTATTTCGAGATATATAAGGGGACCGAGAGGTGTTATTTAGAGATATATAAGGGACTGAGAGGCATTATTTCGAGATATATAAGGGACCGAGAGGTGTTATTCAGAGATATATAAGGGACCGAGAGGTGTTATTTAGAGATATATAAGGGACCGAGAGGCGTTATTTCGAGATATATAAGGGACCGAGAGGTGTTATTCAGAGATATATAAGGGACCGAGAGGTGTTATTTAGAGATATATAAGGGACCGAGAGGTGTTATTTAGAGATATATAAGGGACCGAGAGGTGTTATTTAGAGATATATAAGGGACTGAGAGGCGTTATTTAGAGATATATAAGGGACCGAGAGGCGTTATTTAGAGATATATAAGGGACCGAGAGGCGTTATTTAGAGATATATAAGGGACCGAGAGGCGTTATTTAGAGATATATAAGGGACTGAGAGGCGTTATTTAGAGATATATAAGGGACCGAGAGGTGTTATTTAGAGATATATAAGGGACTGAGAGGCGTTATTTAGAGATATATAAGGGACCGAGAGGCGTTATTTAGAGATATATAAGGGACCGAGAGGTGTTATTTAGAGATATATAAGGGACTGAGAGGCGTTATTTAGAGATATATAAGGGACCGAGAGGTGTTATTTAGAGATATATGAGGGACCGAGAGGCGTTATTTGGAGATATATAAGGGACCGAGAGGCGTTATTTAGAGATATATAAGGGACTGAGAGGCGTTATTTAGAGATATATAAGGGACTGAGAGGCGTTATTTAGAGATATATAAGGGACCGAGAGGTGTTATTTAGAGATATATAAGGGACTGAGAGGCGTTATTTAGAGATATATAAGGGACCGAGAGGTGTTATTTAGAGATATATAAGGGACTGAGAGGCGTTATTTAGAGATATATAAGGGACCGAGAGGCGTTATTTAGAGATATATAAGGGACCGAGAGGTGTTATTTAGAGATATATAAGGGACTGAGAGGCGTTATTTAGAGATATATAAGGGACCGAGAGGCGTTATTTAGAGATATATAAGGGACTGAGAGGCGTTATTTAGAGATATATAAGGGACTGAGAGGCGTTATTTAGAGATATATAAGGGACCGAGAGGTGTTATTTAGAGATATATAAGGGACCGAGAGGCGTTATTTAGAGATATATAAGGGACTGAGAGGCGTTATTTAGAGATATATAAGGGACTGAGAGGCGTTATTTAGAGATATATAAGGGACCGAGAGGCGTTATTTAGAGATATATAAGGGACTGAGAGGCGTTATTTAGAGATATATAAGGGACCGATAGGCGTTATTTAGAGATATATAAGGGACCGAGAGGCGTTATTTAGAGATATATAAGGGACCGAGAGGCGTTATTTAGCGATATATAAGGGACGGAGAGGCGTTATTTAGAGATATATAAGGGACTGAGAGGTGTTATTTAAAGATATATAAGGGACTGAGAGGCGTTATTTGGAGATATATAAGGGACCGAGAGGCGTTATTGAGAGATATATAAGGGACCGAGAGGCGTTATTTAGAGATATATAAGGGACTGAGAGGCGTTATTTAGAGATATATAAAGGACCGAGAGGTGTTATTTGGAGATATATAAGGGACCAAGAGGCGTTATTTAGAGATATATAAGGGACCGAGAGGCGTTATTTAGAGATATATAAGGGACCGAGAGGCGTTATTTAGAGATATATAAGGGACCGAGAGGCGTTATTTAGAGATATATAAGGGACCGAGAGCCGTTATTTAGAGATATATAAGGGACCGAGAGGCGTTATTTAGAGATATATAAGGGACCGAGAGGCGTTATTTAGAGATATATAAGGGACCGAGAGGCGTTATTTAGAGATATATAAGGGGACCGAGAGGCGTTATTTAGAGATATATAAGGGACCGAGAGGCGTTATTTAGAGATATATAAGGGACTGAGAGGCGTTATTTGGAGATATATAAGGGACCGAGAGGCGTTATTTAGAGATATATAAGGGACCGAGAGGTGTTATTTAGAGATATATAAGGGACCGAGAGGTGTTATTTAGAGATATATAAGGGACTGAGAGGCGTTATTTGGAGATATCTCAGGGACTGAGAGGCGTTATTTGGAGATATATAAGGGACTGAGAGGCGTTATTTAGAGATATATAAGGGACCGAGAGGTGTTATTTAGAGATATATAAGGGACCGAGAGGCGTTATTTGGAGATATATAAGGGACTGAGAGGCGTTATTTAGAGATATATAAGGGACTGAGAGGCGTTATTTGGAGATATATAAGGGACTGAGAGTCGTTATTTGGAGATATATAAGGGACCGAGAGGCGTGATTTAGAGATATATAAGGGACCGAGAGGTGTTATTTAGAGATATATAAGGGACCGAGAGGCGTTATTTAGAGATATATAAGGGACCGAGAGGCGTTATTTAGAGATATAAAGGGGACCGAGAGGCGTTATTTAGAGATATATAAGGGACCGAGAGGCGTTATTTAGAGATATATAAGGGACCGAGAGGCGTTATTTGGAGATATATAAGGGACTGAGAGGCGTTATTTAGAGATATATAAGGGACCGAGAGGCGTTATTTAGAGATATATAAGGGACTGAGAGGTGTTATTTAGAGATATATAAGGGACTGAGAGGTGTTATTTAGAGATATATAAGGGACCGAGAGGTGTTATTTAGAGATATATAAGGGACTGAGAGGCGTTATTTGGAGATATATAAGGGACTGAGAGGCGTTATTTAGAGATATATAAGGGACTGAGAGGTGTTATTTAGAGATATATAAGGGACTGAGAGGCGTTATTTAGAGATATATAAGGGACTGAGAGGCGTTATTTAGAGATATATAAGGGACTGAGAGGCGTTATTTAGAGATATATAAGGGACTGAGAGGCGTTATTTAGAGATATATAAGGGACTGAGAGGCGTTATTTAGAGATATATAAGGGGACCGAGAGGCGTTATTTAGAGATATATAAGGGACCGAGAGTTGTTATTTAGAGATATATAAGGGACTGAGAGGTGTTATTTAGAGATATATAAGGGACCGAGAGGTGTTATTTAGAGATATATAAGGGACTGAGAGGCGTTATTTGGAGATATATAAGGGACTGAGAGGCGTTATTTAGAGATATATAAGGGACTGAGAGGCGTTATTTAGAGATATATAAGGGACTGAGAGGTGTTATTTAGAGATATATAAGGGACCGAGAGGCGTTATTTAGAGATATATAAGGGACCGAGAGGCGTTGGTGTTATTTGGAGATATATGAGGGACCGAGAGGCGTTATTTAGAGATATATAAGGGACCGAGAGGCGTTATTTAGAGATATATAAGGGACCGAGAGGCGTTATTTAGAGATATATAAGGGACCGAGAGGCGTTATTTAGAGATATATAAGGGACTGAGAGGTGTTATTTGGAGATATATAAGGGACCGAGAGGTGTTATTTGGAGATATATAAGGGACTGAGAGGCGTTATTTAGAGATATATAAGAGACTGAGAGGTGTTATTTAGAGATATATAAGGGACTGAGAGGCGTTATTTAGAGATATATAAGGGACCGAGAGGTGTTATTTGGAGATATATGAGGGACCGAGAGGCGTTATTTAGAGATATATAAGGGACCGAGAGGCGTTATTTAGAGATATATAAGGGACCGAGAGGCGTTATTTAGAGATATATAAGGGACCGAGAGGTGTTATTTAGAGATATATAAGAGACTGAGAGGTGTTATTTAGAGATATATAAGGGACTGAGAGGTGTTATTTAGAGATATATAAGGGACCGAGAGGTGTTATTTAGAGATATATAAGGGACCGAGAGGTGTTATTTAGAGATATATAAGGGACCGAGAGGTGTTATTTAGAGATATATAAGAGACTGAGAGGTGTTATTTAGAGATATATAAGGGACTGAGAGGTGTTATTTAGAGATATATAAGGGACCGAGAGGTGTTATTTAGAGATATATAAGGGACTGAGAGGCGTTATTTAGAGATATATAAGGGACCGAGAGGTGTTATTTAGAGATATATAAGGGACCGAGAGGCGTTATTTAGAGATATATAAGGGACTGAGAGGTGTTATTTAGAGATATATAAGGGACCGAGAGGTGTTATTTAGAGATATATAAGGGACCGAGAGGCGTTATTTAGAGATATATAAGGGACTGAGAGGTGTTATTTAGAGATATATAAGGGACCGAGAGGTGTTATTTAGAGATATATAAGGGACCGAGAGGTGTTATTTAGAGATATATAAGGGACTGAGAGGCGTTATTTAGAGATATATAAGGGACCGAGAGGTGTTATTTAGAGATATATAAGGGACCGAGAGGCGTTATTTAGAGATATATAAGGGACTGAGAGGTGTTATTTAGAGATATATAAGGGACCGAGAGGTGTTATTTAGAGATATATAAGGGACCGAGAGGTGTTATTTAGAGATATATAAGGGACCGAGAGGTGTTATTTAGAGATATATAAGGGACTGAGAGGCGTTATTTAGAGATATATAAGGGACCGAGAGGTGTTATTTAGAGATATATAAGGGACCGAGAGGTGTTATTTAGAGATATATAAGGGACTGAGAGGCGTTATTTAGAGATATATAAGGGACCGAGAGGCGTTATTTAGAGATATATAAGGGACCGAGAGGCGTTATTTAGAGATATATAAGGGACCGAGAGGCGTTATTTAGAGATATATAAGGGACTGAGAGGTGTTATTTAGAGATATATAAGGGACGGAGAGGCGTTATTTAGAGATATATAAGGGACCGAGAGGTGTTATTTAGAGATATATAAGGGACCGAGAGGTGTTATTTAGAGATATATAAGGGACCGAGAGGTGTTATTTAGAGATATATAAGGGACTGAGAGGTGTTATTTAGAGATATATAAGGGACTGAGAGGTGTTATTTAGAGATATATAAGGGACTGAGAGGTGTTATTTAGAGATATATAAGGGACTGAGAGGCGTTATTTAGAGATATATAAGGGACTGAGAGGCGTTATTTAGAGATATATAAGGGACTGAGAGGCGTTATTTAGAGATATATAAGGGACCGAGAGGTGTTATTTAGAGATATATAAGGGACTGAGAGGCGTTATTTAGAGATATATAAGGGACCGAGAGGTGTTATTTAGAGATATATAAGGGACCGAGAGGTGTTATTTAGAGATATATAAGGGACCGAGAGGCGTTATTTAGAGATATATAAGGGACCGAGAGGTGTTATTTAGAGATATATAAGGGACTGAGAGGTGTTATTTAGAGATATATAAGGGACTGAGAGGTGTTATTTAGAGATATATAAGGGACTGAGAGGCGTTATTTAGAGATATATAAGGGACTGAGAGGCGTTATTTAGAGATATATAAGGGACTGAGAGGCGTTATTTAGAGATATATAAGGGACCGAGAGGCGTTATTTAGAGATATATAAGGGACCGAGAGGCGTTATTTGGAGATATATAAGGGACGGAGAGGCGTTATTTAGAGATATATAAGGGACTGAGAGGTGTTATTTGGAGATATATAAGGGACCGAGAGGCGTTATTTAGAGATATATAAGGGACCGAGAGGCGTTATTTAGAGATATATAAGGGACCGAGAGGCGTTATTTGGAGATATATAAGGGACTGAGAGGTGTTATTTAGAGAAATATAAGGGACGGAGAGGTGTTATTTAGAGATATATAAGGGACTGAGAGGTGTTATTTGGAGATATATAAGGGACTGAGAGGTGTTATTTAGAGATATATAAGGGACCGAGAGGCGTTATTTAGAGATATATAAGGGACCGAGAGGCGTTATTTGGAGATATATAAGGGACTGAGAGGTGTTATTTAGAGAAATATAAGGGACGGAGAGGTGTTATTTAGAGATATATAAGGGACTGAGAGGTGTTATTTGGAGATATATAAGGGACTGAGAGGTGTTATTTAGAGATATATAAGGGACGGAGAGGTGTTATTTAGAGATATATAAGGGAATGAGAGGTGTTATTTAGAGATATATAAGGGACTGAGAGGTGTTATTTAGAGATATATAAGGGACCGAGAGGCGTTATTTAGAGATATATAAGGGACGGAGAGGTGTTATTTAGAGATATATAAGGGACGGAGAGGCGTTATTTAGAGATATATAAGGGACTGAGAGGCGTTATTTAGAGATATATAAGGGACCGAGAGGCGTTATTTAGAGATATATAAGGGACCGAGAGGCGTTATTTAGAGATATATCAGGGACCGAGAGGCGTTATTTAGAGATATATAAGGGACCGAGAGGCGTTATTTAGAGATATATAAGGGACCGAGAGGTGTTATTTAGAGATATATCAGGGACCGAGAGGCGTTATTTAGAGATATATAAGGGACCGAGAGGCGTTATTTAGAGATATATAAGGGACCGAGAGGCGTTATTTAGAGATATATAAGGGAATGAGAGGTGTTATTTAGAGATATATAAGGGAATGAGAGGTGTTATTTAGAGATATATAAGGGACGGAGAGGTGTTATTTAGAGATATATAAGGGACTGAGAGGTGTTATTTAGAGATATATAAGGAATGAGAGGTGTTATTTAGAGATATATAAGGGACTGAGAGGTGTTATTTAGAGATATATAAGGGACGGAGAGGTGTTATTTAGAGATATATAAGGGACTGAGAGGTGTTATTTAGAGATATATAAGGGAATGAGAGGTGTTATTTAGAGATATATAAGGGACTGAGAGGTGTTATTTAGAGATATATAAGGGACCGAGAGGTGTTATTTAGAGATATATAAGGGACGGAGAGGTGTTATTTAGAGATATATAAGGGACGGAGAGGTGTTATTTAGAGATATATAAGGGACTGAGAGGTGTTATTTAGAGATATATAAGGGAATGAGAGGTGTTATTTAGAGATATATAAGGGACTGAGAGGTGTTATTTAGAGATATATAAGGGACCGAGAGGTGTTATTTAGAGATATATAAGGGACGGAGAGGTGTTATTTAGAGATATATAAGGGACTGAGAGGTGTTATTTAGAGATATATAAGGGAATGAGAGGTGTTATTTAGAGATATATAAGGGACTGAGAGGTGTTATTTAGAGATATATAAGGGACTGAGAGGTGTTATTTAGAGATATATAAGGGAATGAGAGGTGTTATTTAGAGATATATAAGGGACTGAGAGGTGTTATTTAGAGATATATAAGGGAATGAGAGGTGTTATTTAGAGATATATAAGGGACTGAGAGGCGTTATTTAGAGATATATAAGGGACTGAGAGGTGTTATTTAGAGATATAGAAGGGACTGAGAGGCGTTATTTGGAGATATATAAGGGACTGAGAGGTGTTATTTAGAGATATATAAGGGACTGAGAGGTGTTATTTAGAGATATAGAAGGGACTGAGAGGCGTTATTTGGAGATATATAAGGGACCGAGAGGCGTTATTTGGAGATATATAAGGGACTGAGAGGTGTTATTTAGAGATATATAAGGGACGGAGAGGTGTTATTTAGAGATATATAAGGGACTGAGAGGTGTTATTTAGAGATATATAAGGGACTGAGAGGTGTTATTTAGAGATATATAAGGGAATGAGAGGTGTTATTTAGAGATATATAAGGGACTGAGAGGCGTTATTTAGAGATATATAAGGGACTGAGAGGTGTTATTTAGAGATATATAAGGGACCGAGAGGTGTTATTTAGAGATATATAAGGGACTGAGAGGTGTTATTTAGAGATATAGAAGGGACTGAGAGGCGTTATTTGGAGATATATAAGGGACTGAGAGGTGTTATTTAGAGATATATAAGGGACTGAGAGGTGTTATTTAGAGATATAGAAGGGACTGAGAGGCGTTATTTGGAGATATATAAGGGACCGAGAGGCGTTATTTGGAGATATATAAGGGACCGAGAGGTGTTATTTAGAGATATATAAGGGACCGAGAGGTGTTATTTAGAGATATATAAGGGACCGAGAGGCGTTATTTAGAGATATATAAGGGACCGAGAGGTGTTATTTAGAGATATATAAGGGACCGAGAGGCGTTATTTAGAGATATATAAGGGACCGAGAGGCGTTATTTAGAGATATATAAGGGACTGAGAGGTGTTATTTAGAGATATATAAGAGACTGAGAGGCGTTATTTAGAGATATATAAGGGACTGAGAGGTGTTATTTAGAGATATATAAGGACTGAGAGGCGTTATTTAGAGATATATAAGGGACTGAGAGGTGTTATTTAGAGATATATAAGGGACGGAGAGGCGTTATTTAGAGATATATAAGGGACTGAGAGGTGTTATTTAGAGATATATAAGGGACTGAGAGGCGTTATTTAGAGATATATAAGGGACTGAGAGGTGTTATTTAGAGATATATAAGGGACGGAGAGGCGTTATTTAGAGATATATAAGGGACTGAGAGGTGTTATTTAGAGATATATAAGGGACGGAGAGGCGTTATTTAGAGATATATAAGGGACCGAGAGGCGTTATTTAGAGATATACAAGGGACCGAGAGGTGTTATTTAGAGATATATAAGGGACTGAGAGGTGTTATTTAGAGATATATAAGGGACTGAGAGGCGTTATTTAGAGATATATAAGGGACCGAGAGGCGTTATTTAGAGATATATAAGGGACTGAGAGGTGTTATTTAGAGATATATAAGGGACCGAGAGGTGTTATTTAGAGATATATAAGGGACCGAGAGGTGTTATTTAGAGATATATAAGGGACTGAGAGGCGTTATTTAGAGATATATAAGGGACCGAGAGGCGTTATTTAGAGATATATAAGGGACTGAGAGGTGTTATTTGGAGATATATAAGGGACCGAGAGGCGTTATTTAGAGATATATAAGGGACTGAGAGGTGTTATTTAGAGATATATAAGGGACTGAGAGGCGTTATTTAGAGATATATAAGGGACCGAGAGGCGTTATTTAGAGATATATAAGGGACTCAGAGGCGTTATTTAGAGATATATAAGGGACCGAGAGGCGTTATTTAGAGATATACAAGGGACCGAGAGGCGTTATTTAGAGATATATAAGGGACTGAGAGGCGTTATTTAGAGATATATAAGGGACTGAGAGGCGTGATTTAGAGATATATAAGGGACGGAGAGGCGTTATTTAGAGATATATAAGGGACCGAGAGGCGTTATTTGGAGATATATTAGGGACTGAGAGGCGTTATTTAGAGATATATAAGGGACCGAGAGGCGTTATTTAGAGATATATAAGGGACCAAGAGGCGTTATTTGCAGACATATAAGGGACTGAGAGGCGTTATTTAGAGATATATAAGGGACCGAGAGGCGTTATTTAGAGATATATAAGGGACTGAGAGGCTTTATTTAGAGATATATAAGGGACCGAGAGGCGTTATTTAGAGATATATAAGGGACCGAGAGGCGTTATTTAGAGATATATAAGGGACTGAGAGGCGTTATTTAGAGATATATAAGGGACTGAGAGGCGTTATTTAGAGATATATAAGGGACCGAGAGGCGTTATTTGGAGATATATAAGGGACTGAGAGGCGTTATTTAGAGATATATAAGGGACCGAGAGGCGTTATTTAGAGATATACAAGGGACCGAGAGGCGTTATTTGGAGATATATAAGGGACGGAGAGGTGTTATTTAGAGATATATAAGGGACCGAGAGGCGTTATTTGGAGATATATTAGGGACTGAGAGGCGTTATTTAGAGATATATAAGGGACCGAGAGGCGTTATTTAGAGATATATAAGGGACCGAGAGGTGTTATTTGGAGATATATAAGGGACTGAGAGGCGTTATTTAGAGATATATAAGGGACCGAGAGGCGTTATTTAGAGATATATAAGGGACGGAGAGGTGTTATTTAGAGATATATAAGGGACCGAGAGGCGTTATTTGGAGATATATTAGGGACTGAGAGGCGTTATTTAGAGATATATAAGGGACCGAGAGGTGTTATTTAGAGATATATAAGGGACCGAGAGGTGTTATTTAGAGATATATAAGGGACCGAGAGGCGTTATTTAGAGATATATAAGAGACTGAGAGGTGTTATTTAGAGATATATAAGGGACTGAGAGGCGTTATTTAGAGATATATAAGGGACTGAGAGGTGTTATTTAGAGATATATAAGGGACCGAGAGGTGTTATTTAGAGATATATAAGGGACCGAGAGGCGTTATTTAGAGATATATAAGGGACTGAGAGGTGTTATTTAGAGATATACAAGGGACCGAGAGGCGTTATTTAGAGATATATAAGGGACCGAGAGGCGTTATTTAGAGATATATAAGGGACCGAGAGGTGTTATTTAGAGATATACAAGGGACCGAGAGGCGTTATTTAGAGATATATAAGGGACCGAGAGGTGTTATTCAGAGATATATAAGGGACCGAGAGGCGTTATTTAGAGATATATAAGGGACTGAGAGGCGTTATTTAGAGATATATAAGGGACCGAGAGGTGTTATTTAGAGATATATAAGGGACCGAGAGGCGTTATTTAGAGATATATAAGGGACTGAGAGGCGTTATTTAGAGATATATAAGGGACTGAGAGGTGTTATTTAGAGATATATAAGGGACCGAGAGGCGTTATTTAGAGATATATAAGGGACTGAGAGGCGTTATTTAGAGATATATAAGGGACTGAGAGGCGTTATTTAGAGATATATAAGGGACTGAGAGGCGTTATTTAGAGATATATAAGGGACCGAGAGGTGTTATTTAGAGATATATAAGGGACCGAGAGGCGTTATTTAGAGATATATAAGGGACCGAGAGGCGTTATTTAGAGATATATAAGGGACCGAGAGGTGTTATTTAGAGATATATAAGGGACCGAGAGGCGTTATTTAGAGATATATAAGGGACCGAGAGGTGTTATTTAGAGATATATAAGGGACCGAGAGGCGTTATTTAGAGATATATAAGGGACCGAGAGGCGTTATTTAGAGATATATAAGGGACTGAGAGGCATTATTTAGAGATATACAAGGGACCGAGAGGCGTTATTTAGAGATATATAAGGGACCGAGAGGCGTTATTTGGAGATATATAAGGGACCGAGAGGTGTTATTTAGAGATATATAAGGGACTGAGAGGTGTTATTTAGAGATATATAAGGGACTGAGAGGTGTTATTTAGAGATATATAAGGGACCGAGAGGTGTTATTTGGAGATATATAAGGGACCGAGAGGCGTTATTTGGAGATATATAAGGGACCGAGAGGTGTTATTTAGAGATATATAAGGGACCGAGAGGTGTTATTTAGAGATATATAAGGGACCGAGAGGCGTTATTTAGAGATATATAAGGGACCGAGAGGCGTTATTTAGAGATATATAAGGGACCGAGAGGTGTTATTTAGAGATATATAAGGGACTGAGAGGCGTTATTTAGCGATATATAAGGGACCGAGAGGCGTTATTTAGAGATATATAAGGGACCGAGAGGTGTTATTTAGAGATATATAAGGGACCGAGAGGTGTTATTTAGAGATATATCAGGGACCGAGAGGCGTTATTTAGAGATATATAAGGGACTGAGAGGCGTTATTTAGCGATATATAAGGGACCGAGAGGCGTTATTTAGAGATATATAAGGGACCGAGAGGCGTTATTTAGAGATATATAAGGGACGGAGAGGTGTTATTTAGAGATATATAAGGGACAGAGAGGTGTTATTTAGAGATATATAAGGGACTGAGAGGCGTTATTTAGAGATATATAAGGGACAGAGAGGTGTTATTTAGAGATATATAAGGGACTGAGAGACGTTATTTGGAGATATATAAGGGACCGAGAGGCGTTATTTAGAGATATATAAGGGACTGAGAGGTGTTATTTAGAGATATATAAGGGACCGAGAGGTGTTATTTAGAGATATATAAGGGACTGAGAGGCGTTATTTAGCGATATATAAGGGACCGAGAGGCGTTATTTAGAGATATATAAGGGACCGAGAGGCGTTATTTAGAGATATATAAGGGACTGAGAGGTGTTATTTAGAGATATATAAGGGACTGAGAGGCGTTATTTAGAGATATATAAGGGACTGAGAGGTGTTATTTATAGATATATAAGGGACTGAGAGGTGTTATTTAGAGATATATAAGGGACTGAGAGGTGTTATTTAGAGATATATAAGGGACTGAGAGGCGTTATTTAGAGATATATAAGGGACAGAGAGGTGTTATTTAGAGATATATAAGGGACAGAGAGGTGTTATTTAGAGATATATAAGGGACTGAGAGGCGTTATTTAGAGATATATAAGGGACTGAGAGGCGTTATTTAGAGATATATAAGGGACCGAGAGGTGTTATTTAGAGATATATAAGGGACTGAGAGGCGTTATTTAGAGATATATAAGGGACGAGAGGTGTTATTTAGAGATATATAAGGGACTGAGAGGCGTTATTTAGAGATATATAAGGGACCGAGAGGCGTTATTTAGAGATATATAAGGGACCGAGAGGCGTTATTTAGAGATATATAAGGGACCGAGAGGCGTTATTTAGAGATATATAAGGGACCGAGAGGCGTTATTTAGAGATATATAAGGGACGAGAGGCGTTATTTAGAGATATATAAGGGACTGAGAGGTGTTATTTAGAGATATATAAGGGACTGAGAGGCGTTATTTAGAGATATATAAGGGACTGAGAGGTGTTATTTAGAGATATATAAGGGACTGAGAGGCGTTATTTAGAGATATATAAGGGACTGAGAGGCGTTATTTAGAGATATATAAGGGACTGAGAGGCGTTATTTAGAGATATATAAGGGACTGAGAGGTGTTATTTAGAGATATATAAGGGACTGAGAGGCGTTATTTAGAGATATATAAGGGACCGAGAGGTGTTATTTAGAGATATATAAGGGACTGAGAGGCGTTATTTAGAGATATATAAGGGACTGAGAGGCGTTATTTAGAGATATATAAGGGACCGAGAGGTGTTATTTAGAGATATATAAGGGACTGAGAGGCGTTATTTAGAGATATATAAGGGACCGAGAGGCGTTATTTAGAGATATATAAGGGACCGAGAGGCGTTATTTAGAGATATATAAGGGACCGAGAGGCGTTATTTAGAGATATATAAGGGACCGAGAGGCGTTATTTAGAGATATATAAGGG
Organism: Heptranchias perlo; assembly: GCF_035084215.1. NCBI lineage: Eukaryota > Metazoa > Chordata > Chondrichthyes > Hexanchiformes > Hexanchidae > Heptranchias > Heptranchias perlo. The sequence continues at coordinate 62,532 of NW_027139915.1, read as the reverse complement.
ACCGAGAGGCGTTATTTAGAGATATATAAGGGACTGAGAGGTGTTATTTAGAGATATATAAGGGACCGAGAGGCGTTATTTAGAGATATATAAGGGACCGAGAGGCGTTATTTAGAGATATATAAGGGACCGAGAGGCGTTATTTAGAGATATATAAGGGACCGAGAGGCGTTATTTAGAGATATATAAGGGACCGAGAGGCGTTATTTAGAGATATATAAGGGACTGAGAGGCGTTATTTAGAGATATATAAGGGACCGAGAGGCGTTATTTAGAGATATATAAGGGACCGAGAGCCGTTATTTAGAGATATATAAGGGACCGAGAGGCGTTATTTAGAGATATATAAGGGACTGAGAGGCGTTATTTAGAGATATATAAGGGACTGAGAGGTGTTATTTAGAGATATATAAGGGACAGAGAGGTGTTATTTAGAGATATATAAGGGACTGAGAGGCGTTATTTAGAGATATATAAGGGACTGAGAGGTGTTATTTAGAGATATATAAGGGACTGAGAGGCGTTATTTAGAGATATATAAGGGACCGAGAGGCGTTATTTAGAGATATATAAGGGACTGAGAGGCGTTATTTAGAGATATATAAGGGACTGAGAGGCATTATTTAGAGATATATAAGGGACTGAGAGGCGTTATTTAGAGATATATAAGGGACTGAGAGGTGTTATTTAGAGATATATAAGGGACTGAGAGGTGTTATTTGGAGATATATAAGGGACTGAGAGGCATTATTTAGAGATATATAAGGGACTGAGAGGCGTTATTTAGAGATATATAAGGGACTGAGAGGTGTTATTTAGAGATATATAAGAGACTGAGAGGTGTTATTTGGAGATATATAAGAGACTGAGAGGTGTTATTTGGAGATATATAAGAGACTGAGAGGTGTTATTTAGAGATATATAAGGGACTGAGAGGTGTTATTTAGAGATATATAAGAGACTGAGAGGTGTTATTTAGAGATATATAAGGGACTGAGAGGTGTTATTTAGAGATATATAAGAGACTGAGAGGTGTTATTTGGAGATATATAAGGGACCGAGAGGCGTTATTTGGAGATATATAAGGGACCGAGAGGCGTTATTTAGAGATATATAAGGGACCGAGAGGTGTTATTTAGAGATATATAAGGGACCGAGAGGTGTTATTTAGAGATATATAAGGGACCGAGAGGTGTTATTTGGAGATATATAAGGGACTGAGAGGTGTTATTTAGAGATATATAAGGGACCGAGAGGCGTTATTTAGAGATATATAAGGGACCGAGAGGTGTTATTTGGAGATATATAAGGGACTGAGAGGTGTTATTTAGAGATATATAAGGGACCGAGAGGCGTTATTTAGAGATATATAAGGGACCGAGAGGTGTTATTTGGAGATATATAAGGGACTGAGAGGTGTTATTTAGAGATATATAAGGGACTGAGAGGCGTTATTTAGAGATATATAAGGGACTGAGAGGCGTTATTTAGAGATATATAAGGGACTGAGAGGCGTTATTTAGAGATATATAAGGGACCGAGAGGTGTTATTTAGAGACATATAAGGGACCGAGAGGCGTTATTTAGAGATATATAAGGGACTGAGAGGCGTTATTTAGAGATATATAAGGGACGGAGAGGCGTTATTTAGAGATATATAAGGGACTGAGAGGTGTTATTTGGAGATATATAAGGGACTGAGAGGTGTTATTTAGAGATATATAAGGGACCGAGAGGCGTTATTTGGAGATATATAAGGGACCGAGAGGCGTTATTTAGAGATATATAAGGGACCGAGAGGCGTTATTTAGAGATATATAAGGGACCGAGAGGTGTTATTTAGAGATATATAAGGGACCGAGAGGTGTTATTTAGAGATATATAAGGGACCGAGAGGCGTTATTTAGAGATATATAAGGGACCGAGAGGCGTTATTTAGAGATATATAAGGGACCGAGAGGCGTTATTTAGAGATATATAAGGGGACTGAGAGGCGTTATTTAGAGATATATAAGGGACCGAGAGGCGTTATTTAGAGATATATAAGGGACCGAGAGGCGTTATTTGGAGATATATAAGGGACTGAGAGGCGTTATTTAGAGATATATAAGGGACCGAGAGGCGTTATTTAGAGATAATAAGGGACCGAGAGGTGTTATTTAGAGATATATAAGGGACCGAGAGGCGTTATTTAGAGATATATAAGGGACTGAGAGGCGTTATTTGAGATATATAAGGGACTGAGAGGCGTTATTTAGAGATATATAAGGGACCGAGAGGCGTTATTTAGAGATATATAAGGGACTGAGAGGCGTTATTTGGAGATATATAAGGGACTGAGAGGCGTTATTTGGAGATATATAAGGGACCGAGAGGTGTTATTTAGAGATATATAAGGGACTGAGAGGCGTTATTTAGAGATATATAAGGGACTGAGAGGTGTTATTTAGAGATATATAAGGGACCGAGAGGTGTTATTTAGAGATATATAAGGGACCGAGAGGCGTTATTTAGAGATATATAAGGGACCGAGAGGCGTTATTTAGAGATATATAAGGGACCGAGAGGCGTTATTTAGAGATATATAAGGGACCGAGAGGCGTTATTTAGAGATATATAAGGGACCGAGAGGTGTTATTTAGAGATATATAAGGGACTGAGAGGCGTTACTTAGAGATATATAAGGGACCGAGAGGCGTTATTTAGAGATATATAAGGGACTGAGAGGCGTTATTTAGAGATATATAAGGGACTGAGAGGTGTTATTTAGAGATATATAAGGGACTGAGAGGTGTTTTTTAGAGATATATAAGGGACAGAGAGGTGTTATTTAGAGATATATAAGGGACTGAGAGGTGTTTTTTAGAGATATATAAGGGACCGAGAGGCGTTATTTAGAGATATATAAGGGACTGAGAGGCGTTATTTAGAGATATATAAGGGACAGAGAGGCGTTATTTAGAGATATATAAGGGACAGAGAGGTGTTATTTAGAGATATATAAGGGACTGAGAGGCGTTATTTAGAGATATATAAGGGACTGAGAGGTGTTATTTGGAGATATATAAGGGACCGAGAGGTGTTATTTAGAGATATATAAGGGACTGAGAGGTGTTTTTTAGAGATATATAAGGGACAGAGAGGTGTTATTTGGAGATATATAAGGGACCGAGAGGTGTTATTTAGAGATATATAAGGGACCGAGAGGCGTTATTTGAGAGATATATAAGGGACCGAGAGGTGTTATTTAGAGATATATAAGGGACCGAGAGGTGTTATTTAGAGATATATAAGGGACAGAGAGGTGTTATTTAGAGATATATAAGGGACAGAGAGGCGTTATTAGGAGATATATAAGGGACCGAGAGGCGTTATTTTGGAGATATATAAGGGACCGAGAGGCGTTATTTAGAGATATATAAGGGACTGAGAGGTGTTATTTGGAGATATATAAGGGGACCGAGAGGTGTTATTTAGAGATATATAAGGGACAGAGAGGTGTTATTTAGAGATATATAAGGGACCGAGAGGCGTTATTTGGAGATATATAAGGGACCGAGAGGTGTTATTTAGAGATATATAAGGGACCGAGAGGCGTTATTTGGAGATATATAAGGGACCGAGAGGCGTTATTTGGAGATATATAAGGGACTGAGAGGTGTTATTTAGAGATATATAAGGGACCGAGAGGCGTTATTTAGAGATATATAAGGGACCGAGAGGCGTTATTTAGAGATATATAAGGGACTGAGAGGCGTTATTTAGAGATATATAAGGGACTGAGAGGCGTTATTTAGAGATATATAAGGGACAGAGAGGTGTTATTTTAGAGATATATAAGGGACCGAGAGGCGTTATTTAGAGATATATAAGGACTGAGAGGTGTTATTTAGAGATATATAAGGGACTGAGAGGCGTTTATTTAGAGATATATAAGGGACTGAGAGGCGTTATTTAGAGATATATAAGGGACCGAGAGGCGTTATTTGGAGATATATAAGGGACCGAGAGGTGTTATTTAGAGATATATAAGGGACCGAGAGGTGTTAATTAGAGATATATAAGGGACTGAGAGGCGTTATTTGGAGATATATAAGGTACTGAGAGGCGTTATTTGGAGATATATAAGGTACTGAGAGGTGTTATTTAGATATATAAGTGACCGAGAGGCGTTATTTAGAGATATATAAGGGACCGAGAGGCGTTATTTAGAGATATATAAGGGACTGAGAGGCGTTATTTGGAGATATATAAGGTACTGAGAGGTGTTATTTAGAGATATATAAGGGACTGAGAGGCGTTATTTAGAGATATATAAGGGACCGAGAGGCGTTATTTGGAGATATATAAGGGACCGAGAGGCGTTATTTGGAGATATATAAGGGGACCGAGAGGCGTTATTTGGAGATATATAAGGGACGGAGAGGCGTTATTTAGAGATATATAAGGGACCGAGAGGTGTTATTTGGAGATATATAAGGGACCGAGAGGCGTTATTTAGAGATATATAAGGGACTGAGAGGTGTTATTTAGAGATATATAAGTGACCGAGAGGCGTTATTTAGAGATATATAAGGGACCGAGAGGCGTTATTTGGAGATATATAAGGGACCGAGAGGCGTTATTTGGAGATATATAAGGGACGGAGAGGCGTTATTTAGAGATATATAAGGGACCGAGAGGTGTTATTTGGAGATATATAAGGGACCGAGAGGCGTTATTTGGAGATATATAATGGACTGAGAGGTGTTATTTGGAGATATATAAGGGACTGAGAGGCGTTATTTAGAGATATATAAGGGACTGAGAGGTGTTATTTGGAGATATATAAGGGACTGAGAGGCGTTATTTGGAGATATATAAGGACTGAGAGGGCGTTATTTAGAGATATATAAGGGACTGAGAGGTGTTATTTAGAGATATATAAGGGACCGAGAGGCGTTATTTGGAGATATATAAGGGACTGAGAGGCGTTATTTAGAGATATATAAGGGACTGAGAGGTGTTATTTAGAGATATATAAGGGACCGAGAGGTGTTATTTGGAGATATATAAGGGACTGAGAGGCGTTATTTAGAGATATATAAGGGACCGAGAGGCGTTATTTAGAGATATATAAGGGACTGAGAGGTGTTATTTAGAGATATATAAGGGACGAGAGGCGTTATTTGGAGATATATAAGGGACTGAGAGGCGTTATTTAGAGATATATAAGGGACTGAGAGGCGTTATTTAGAGATATATAAGGGACTGAGAGGTGTTATTTAGAGATATATAAGGGACTGAGAGGCGTTATTTAGAGATATATAAGGGACCGAGAGGTGTTATTTGGAGATATATAAGGGACCGAGAGGTGTTATTTGGAGATATATAAGGGACCGAGAGGCGTTATTTAGAGATATATAAGGGACCGAGAGGTGTTATTTGGAGATATATAAGGGACCGAGAGGCGTTATTTAGAGATATATAAGGGACCTGAGAGGTGTTATTTGGAGATATATAAGGGACCGAGAGGTGTTATTTGGAGATATATAAGGGACCGAGAGGTGTTATTTGGAGATATATAAGGGACTGAGAGGTGTTATTTGGAGATATATAAGGGACCGAGAGGTGTTATTTGGAGATATATAAGGGACAGAGAGGCGTTATTTAGAGATATATAAGGGACCGAGAGGTGTTATTTGGAGATATATAAGGGACCGAGAGGCGTTATTTAGAGATATATAAGGGACCGAGAGGCGTTATTTAGAGACATATAAGGGACCGAGAGGCGTTATTTAGAGATATATAAGGGAACTGAGAGGCGTTATTTAGAGATATATAAGGGACTGAGAGGTGTTATTTGGAGATATATAAGGGACCGAGAGGCGTTATTTAGAGATATATAAGGGACTGAGAGGCGTTATTTAGAGATATATAAGGGACTGAGAGGCGTTATTTGGAGATATATAAGGGGACCGAGAGGTGTTATTTGGAGATATATAAGGGACTGAGAGGCGTTATTTAGAGATATATAAGGGACTGAGAGGTGTTATTTAGAGATATATAAGGGACTGAGAGGCGTTATTTAGAGATATATAAGGGACCGAGAGGTGTTATTTGGAGATATATAAGGGACTGAGAGGCGTTATTTAGAGATATATAAGGGACTGAGAGGTGTTATTTAGAGATATATAAGGGACCGAGAGGTGTTATTTAGAGATATATAAGGGACCGAGAGGTTTTATTTAGAGATATATAAGGGACCGAGAGGCGTTATTTAGAGATATATAAGGGACCGAGAGGCGTTATTTAGAGATATATAAGGGACCGAGAGGCGTTATTTAGAGATATATAAGGGACCGAGAGGCGTTATTTAGAGATATATAAGGGACTGAGAGGTGTTATTTAGAGATATATAAGGGACCGAGAGGCGTTATTTGGAGATATATAAGGGACCGAGAGGCGTTATTTAGAGATATATAAGGGACCGAGAGGTGTTATTTAGAGATATATAAGGGACTGAGAGGCGTTATTTAGAGATATATAAGGGACTGAGAGGTTGTTATTTGGAGATATATAAGGGACTGAGAGGCGTTATTTGGAGATATATAATGGACCGAGAGGTGTTATTTAGAGATATATAAGGGACCGAGAGGTGTTATTTAGAGATATATAAGGGACCGAGAGGCGTTATTTGGAGATATATAAGGGACTGAGAGGCGTTATTTAGAGATATATAAGGGACCGAGAGGTGTTATTTAGAGATATATAAGGGACTGAGAGGCGTTATTTAGAGATATATAAGGGACCGAGAGGTGTTATTTGGAGATATATAAGGGACCGAGAGGTGTTATTTGGAGATATATAAGGGACTGAGAGGTGTTATTTGGAGATATATAAGGGGACCGAGAGGCGTTATTTAGAGATATATAAGGGACTGAGAGGCGTTATTTAGAGATATATAAGGGACTGAGAGGCGTTATTTAGAGATATATAAGGGGACTGAGAGGCGTTATTTAGAGATATATAAGGGACTGAGAGGCGATATTTAGAGATATATAAGGGACCGAGAGGTGTTATTTAGAGATATATAAGGGACCGAGAGGCGTTATTTAGAGATATATAAGGGACTGAGAGGCGTTATTTAGAGATATATAAGGGACCGAGAGGTGTTATTTAGAGATATATAAGGGACCGAGAGGCGTTATTTGGAGATATATAAGGGACCGAGAGGTGTTATTTAGAGATATATAAGGACCGAGAGGCGTTATTTAGAGATATATAAGGGACTGAGAGGTGTTATTTAGAGATATATAAGGGACTGAGAGGTGTTATTTAGAGATATATAAGGGACCGAGAGGCGTTATTTGGAGATATATAAGGGACCGAGAGGTGTTATTTAGAGATATATAAGGGACCGAGAGGGCGTTATTTAGAGATATATAAGGGACTGAGAGGTGTTATTTAGAGATATATAAGGGACTGAGAGGTGTTATTTAGAGATATATAAGGGACTGAGAGGCGTTATTTAGAGATATATAAGGGACTGAGAGGCGATATTTAGAGATATATAAGGGACCGAGAGGTGTTATTTAGAGATATATAAGGGGACTGAGAGGTGTTATTTAGAGATATATAAGGGACTGAGAGGTGTTATTTAGAGATATATAAGGAACTGAGAGGCGTTATTTAGAGATATATAAGGGACTGAGAGGTGTTATTTAGAGATATATAAGGGACTGAGAGGCGTTATTTAGAGAAATATAAGGGACTGAGAGGCGTTATTTAGAGATATATAAGGGACTGAGAGGCGTTATTTAGAGATATATAAGGGACTGAGAGGCGTTATTTAGAGAAATATAAGGGACTGAGAGGCGTTATTTAGAGATATATAAGGGACTGAGAGGCGTTATTTAGAGATATATAAGGGACCGAGAGGCGTTATTTAGAGACATATAAGGGACTGAGAGGCGTTATTTAGAGAAATATAAGGGACTGAGAGGCGTTATTTAGAGATATATAAGGGACTGAGAGGCGTTATTTAGAGATATATAAGGGACCGAGAGGCGTTATTTGGAGATATATAAGGGACTGAGAGGCGTTATTTAGAGATATATAAGGGACTGAGAGGCGTTATTTAGAGATATATAAGGGACCGAGAGGTGTTATTTGGAGATATATAAGGGACTGAGAGGCGTTATTTGGAGATATATAAGGGACTGAGAGGCGTTATTTAGAGATATATAAGGGACTGAGAGGCGTTATTTAGAGATATATAAGGGACCGAGAGGTGTTATTTAGAGATATATAAGGGACTGAGAGGCGTTATTTGGAGATATATAAGGGACCGAGAGGTGTTATTTAGAGATATATAAGGGACCGAGAGGCGTTATTTGGAGATATATAAGGGGACTGAGAGGCGTTATTTAGAGATATATAAGGGACTGAGAGGCGTTATTTAGAGATATATAAGGGACCGAGAGGTGTTATTTAGAGATATATAAGGGACCGAGAGGTGTTATTTAGAGATATATAAGGGACCGAGAGGCGTTATTTGGAGATATATAAGGGACTGAGAGGCGTTATTTAGAGATATATAAGGGACTGAGAGGCGTTATTTAGAGATATATAAGGGACCGAGAGGTGTTATTTAGAGATATATAAGGGACTGAGAGGCGTTATTGGAGATATTTCAGGGACTGAGAGGCGTTATTTAGAGATATATAAGGGACCGAGAGGTGTTATTTAGAGATATATAAGGGACCGAGAGGCGTTATTTAGAGATATATAAGGGACGGAGAGGCGTTATTTAGAGATATATAAGGACCGAGAGGTGTTATTTAGAGATATTTCAGGGACTGAGAGGCGTTATTTAGAGATATATAAGGGACCGAGAGGTGTTATTTAGAGATATATAAGGGACTGAGAGGTGTTATTTAGAGATATATAAGGGACTGAGAGGTGTTATTTAGAGATATTTCAGGGACTGAGAGGCGTTATTTAGAGATATATAAGGGACCGAGAGGTGTTATTTAGAGATATATAAGGGACTGAGAGGTGTTATTTGGAGATATATAAGGGACCGAGAGGCGTTATTTAGAGATATAAGGGACCGAGAGGCGTTATTTAGAGATATATAAGGGACCGAGAGGTGTTATTTAGAGATATATAAGGGACCGAGAGGCGTTATTTATAGATATATAAGGACCGAGAGGAGTTATTTAGAGATATATAAGGGACTGAGAGGTGTTATTTAGAGATATATAAGGGACTGAGAGGTGTTATTTAGAGATATATAAGGGACTGAGAGGCGTTATTTAGAGATATATAAGGGACGGAGAGGCGTTATTTAGAGATATATAAGGGACCGAGAGGTGTTATTTAGAGATATTTCAGGGACTGAGAGGCGTTATTTAGAGATATATAAGGGACCGAGAGGCGTTATTTAGAGATATATAAGGGACTGAGAGGTGTTATTTGGAGATATATAAGGGACCGAGAGGTGTTATTTGGAGATATATAAGGGACCGAGAGGTGTTATTTAGAGATATATAAGGGACCGAGAGGTGTTATTTGGAGATATATAAGGGACCGAGAGGTGTTATTTGGAGATATATAAGGGACCGAGAGGCGTTATTTAGAGATATATAAGGGACCGAGAGGTGTTATTTAGAGATATATAAGGGACCGAGAGGCGTTATTTAGAGATATATAAGGGACCGAGAGGTGTTATTTAGAGATATATAAGGGACTGAGAGGCGTTATTTAGAGATATATAAGGGACTGAGAGGCGTTATTTGGACATATATAAGGGACCGAGAGGCGTTATTTAGAGATATATAAGGGGACCGAGAGGTGTTATTTGGAGATATATAAGAGACTGAGAGGCGTTATTTGAGATATATAAGGGACCAAGAGGCGTTATTTAGAGATATATAAGGGACTGAGAGGCGTTATTTAGAGATATATAAGGGACCGAGAGGCGTTATTTAGAGATATATAAGGGACCGAGAGGTGTTATTTAGAGATATATAAGGGACCGAGAGGCGTTATTTGGAGATATATAAGGGACCGAGAGGCGTTATTTGGAGATATATAAGAGACTGAGAGGCGTTATTTAGAGATATATAAGGGACCGAGAGGCGTTATTTGGAGATATATAAGGGACCGAGGGGCGTTATTTAGAGATATATAAGGGACCGAGAGGCGTTATTTAGAGATATATAAGGGACCGAGAGGCGTTATTTAGAGATATATAAGGGACCGAGAGGTGTTATTTGGAGGTATATAAGGGACCGAGAGGCGTTATTTAGAGATATATAAGGGACCGAGAGGTGTTATTTAGAGATATATAAGGGACCGAGAGGTGTTATTTAGAGATATATAAGGGACCGAGAGGTGTTATTTAGAGATATAAAAGGGACTGAGAGGCGTTATTTAGAGATATATAAGGTACCGAGAGGCGTTATTTAGAGATATATAAGGGACCGAGAGGCGTTATTTAGAGATATATAAGGGACCGAGAGGTGTTATTTAGAGATATATAAGGTACCGAGAGGCGTTATTTAGAGATATATAAGGGACCGAGAGGCGTTATTTAGAGATATATAAGGTACCGAGAGGCGTTATTTAGAGATATATAAGGGACCGAGAGGTGTTATTTAGAGATATATAAGGGACCGAGAGGTGTTATTTAGAGATATATAAGGGACCGAGAGGCGTTATTTAGAGATATATAAGGGACCGAGAGGCGTTATTTAGAGATATATAAGGGACCGAGAGGTGTTATTTAGAGATATATAAGGGACCGAGAGGCGTTATTTAGAGATATATAAGGGACGGAGAGGCGTTATTTTTAGATATATAAGGGACTGAGAGGCGTTATTTAGAGATATATAAGGGACTGAGAGGTGTTATTTAGAGATATATAAGGGACCGAGAGGCGTTATTTAGAGATATATAAGGGACTGAGAGGCGTTATTTAGAGATATATAAGGGACCGAGAGGTGTTATTTAGAGATATATAAGGACTGAGAGGCGTTATTTAGAGATATATAAGGGACTGAGAGGCGTTATTTAGAGATATATAAGGGACTGAGAGGCGTTATTTAGAGATATATAAGGGACCGAGAGGTGTTATTTAGAGATATATAAGGGACTGAGAGGCGTTATTTAGAGATATATAAGGGACTGAGAGGCGTTATTTAGAGATATATAAGGGACTGAGAGGCGTTATTTAGAGATATATAAGGGACTGAGAGGCGTTATTTAGAGATATATAAGGGACCGAGAGGTGTTATTTAGAGATATATAAGGGACCGAGAGGCGTTATTTGCAGATATATAAGGGACCGAGAGGCGTTATTTAGAGATATATAAGGGACTGAGAGGCGTTATTTAGAGATATATAAGGGACTGAGAGGTGTTATTTAGAGATATATAAGGGACTGAGAGGTGTTATTTAGAGATATATAAGGGACCGAGAGGTGTTATTTAGAGATATATAAGGGACTGAGAGGCATTATTTAGAGATATATAAGGGACTGAGAGGCGTTATTTAGAGATATATAAGGGACTGAGAGGCGTTATTTAGAGATATATAAGGGACCGAGAGGTGTTATTTGGAGATATATAAGGGACCGAGAGGCGTTATTTAGAGATATATAAGGGACCGAGAGGTGTTATTTAGAGATATATAAGGGACCGAGAGGCGTTATTTGCAGATATATAAGGGACCGAGAGGCGTTATTTAGAGATATATAAGGGACCGAGAGGTGTTATTTGGAGATATAGAAGGGACTGAGAGGCGTTATTTGGAGATATATAAGGGACCGAGAGGTGTTATTTGGAGATATATAAGGGACTGAGAGGCGTTATTTAGAGATATATAAGGGACCGAGAGGTGTTATTTGGAGATATATAAGGGACTGAGAGGCGTTATTTAGAGATATATAAGGGACCGAGAGGTGTTATTTAGAGATATATAAGGGACCGAGAGGCGTTATTTGCAGATATATAAGGGACCGAGAGGCGTTATTTAGAGATATATAAGGGACTGAGAGGCGTTATTTTGAGATATATAAGGGACCGAGAGGTGTTATTTGGAGATATATAAGGGACTGAGAGGCGTTATTTAGAGATATATAAGGGACCGAGAGGTGTTATTTAGAGATATATAAGGGACCGAGAGGCGTTATTTAGAGATATATAAGGGACCGAGAGGTGTTATTTGGAGATATATAAGGGACCGAGAGGCGTTATTTAGAGATATATAAGGGACCGAGAGGTGTTATTTGGAGATATATAAGGGACCGAGAGGTGTTATTTAGAGATATATAAGGGACCGAGAGGTGTTATTTAGAGATATATAAGGGACCGAGAGGTGTTATTTAGAGATTTTCAGGGACCGAGAGGTGTTATTTAGAGATATATAAGGGACTGAGAGGCGTTATTTAGAGATATATAAGGGACCGAGAGGTGTTATTTAGAGATTTTTTCAGGGACCGAGAGGTGTTATTTAGAGATATATAAGGGACTGAGAGGCGTTATTTAGAGATATATAAGGGACCGAGAGGTGTTATTTAGAGATATATAAGGGACCGAGAGGTGTTATTTAGAGATATATAAGGGACCGAGAGGTGTTATTTAGAGATATAAGGGACCGAGAGGCGTTATTTAGAGATATATAAGGGACCGAGAGGCGTTATTTAGAGATTTTTTCAGGGACCGAGAGGTGTTATTTAGAGATATATAAGGGACTGAGAGGCGTTATTTAGAGATATATAAGGGACTGAGAGGCGTTATTTAGAGATATATAAGGGACCGAGAGGTGTTATTTAGAGATATATAAGGGACCGAGAGGCGTTATTTAGAGATATATAAGGACCGAGAGGTGTTATTTAGAGATATATAAGGGACCGAGAGGTGTTATTTAGAGATATATAAGGGACTGAGAGGCGTTATTTAGAGATATATAAGGGACTGAGAGGTGTTATTTAGAGATATATAAGGGACCGAGAGGCGATATTTAGAGATATATAAGGGACTGAGAGGTGTTATTTAGAGATATATAAGGGACTGAGAGGCGTTATTTAGAGATATATAAGGGACCGAGAGGCGTTATTTAGAGATATATAAGGGACCGAGAGGTGTTATTTAGAGATATATAAGGGACCGAGAGGTGTTATTTAGAGATATATAAGGGACCGAGAGGCGTTATTTAGAGATATATAAGGGACCGAGAGGTGTTATTTAGAGATATATAAGGGACCGAGAGGTGTTATTTAGAGATATATAAGGGACCGAGAGGTGTTATTTAGAGATATATAAGGGACTGAGAGGCGTTATTTGGAGATATATAAGGGACTGAGAGGCGTTATTTAGAGATATATAAGGGACCGAGAGGCGTTATTTAGAGATATATAAGGGACCGAGAGGTGTTATTTAGAGATATATAAGGGACCGAGAGGTGTTATTTAGAGATATATAAGGGACCGAGAGGCGTTATTTAGAGATATATAAGGGACCGAGAGGTGTTATTTAGAGATATATAAGGGACCGAGAGGTGTTATTTAGAGATATATAAGGGACCGAGAGGTGTTATTTAGAGATATATTAGGGACCGAGAGGCGTTATTTAGAGATATATAAGGGACCGAGAGGTGTTATTTAGAGATATATAAGGGACCGAGAGGTGTTATTTAGAGATATAAGGGACCGAGAGGTGTTATTTAGAGATATATTAGGGACCGAGAGGCGTTATTTAGAGATATATAAGGGACCGAGAGGCGTTATTTAGAGATATATAAGGGACCGAGAGGTGTTATTTAGAGATATATAAGGGACCGAGAGGCGTTATTTAGAGATATATAAGGGACCGAGAGGCGTTATTTAGAGATATATAAGGGACTGAGAGGTGTTATTTAGAGATATATAAGGGACCGAGAGGTGTTATTTAGAGATATATAAGGGACCGAGAGGCGTTATTTAGAGATATATAAGGGACCGAGAGGCGTTATTTAGAGATATATAAGGGACCGAGAGGTGTTATTTAGAGATATATAAGGGACCGAGAGGGTGTTATTTAGAGATATATAAGGGACCGAGAGGTGTTATTTAGAGATATATAAGGGACAGAGAGGTGTTATTTAGAGATATATTAGGGACTGAGAGGCGTTATTGAGAGATATATAAGGGACTGAGAGGCGTTATTTAGAGATATATAAGGGACCGAGAGGCGTTATTTAGAGATATATAAGGGACAGAGAGGTGTTATTTAGAGATATATTAGGACTGAGAGGCGTTATTGAGAGATATATAAGGGACTGAGAGGCGTTATTTAGAGATATATAAGGGACCGAGAGGCGTTATTTAGAGATATATAAGGGACCGAGAGGCGTTATTTAGAGATATATAAGGGACCGAGAGGCGTTATTTAGAGATATATAAGGGACCGAGAGGCGTTATTTAGAGATATATTAGGGACTGAGAGGCGTTATTGAGAGATATATAAGGGACAGAGAGGCGTTATTTAGAGATATATAAGGGACAGAGAGGCGTTATTTAGAGATATATAAGGGACCGAGAGGCGTTATTTAGAGATATATAAGGGACCGAGAGGCGTTATTTAGAGATATATAAGGGACCGAGAGGCGTTATTTAGAGATATATTAGGGACTGAGAGGCGTTATTGAGAGATATATAAGGGACTGAGAGGCGTTATTTAGAGATATATAAGGGACCGAGAGGCGTTATTTAGAGATATATAAGGGACTGAGAGGCGTTATTTTGAGATATATAAGGGACCGAGAGGCGTTATTTTGAGATATATAAGGGACCGAGAGGCGTTATTTCGAGATATATAAGGGACGGAGGGCGTTATTTGGAGATATATAAGGGACCGAGAGGTGTTATTTAGAGAATATAAAAGGGACCGAGAGGCGTTATTTAGAGATATATAAGGGACCGAGAGGTGTTATTTAGAGATATATAAGGGACCGAGAGGCGATATTTAGAGATATATAAGGGACTGAGAGGCGTTATTTAGAGATATATAAGGACCGAGAGGCGTTATTTAGAGATATATAAGGGACCGAGAGGCGTTATTTAGAGATATATAAGGGACTGAGAGGCGTTATTTAGAGATATATAAGGGACCGAGAGGCGTTATTTAGAGATATATAAGGGACTGAGAGGCGTTATTTAGAGATATATAAGGGACCGAGAGGCGTTATTTAGAGATATATAAGGGACCGAGAGGCGTTATTTAGAGATATATAAGGGACTGAGAGGTGTTATTTAGAGATATATAAGGGACTGAGAGGCGATATTTAGAGATATATAAGGGACTGAGAGGTGTTATTTAGAGATATATAAGGGACTGAGAGGTGTTATTTAGAGATATATAAGGGACCGAGAGGCGTTATTTAGAGATATATGAGGGACCGAGAGGTGTTATTTAGAGATATATAAGGGGACTGAGAGGCGTTATTTGGAGATATATAAGGGACTGAGAGGTGTTATTTGGAGATATATAAGGGACTGAGAGGTGTTATTTAGAGATATATAAGGGACCGAGAGGTGTTATTTGGAGATATATAAGGGACTGAGAGGTGTTATTTAGAGATATATAAGGGACTGAGAGGCGTTATTTGGAGATATATAAGGGACTGAGAGGTGTTATTTGGAGATATATAAGGGACTGAGAGGTGTTATTTGGAGATATATAAGGGACCGAGAGGTGTTATTTGGAGATATATAAGGGACCGAGAGGTGTTATTTAGAGATATATAAGGGACCGAGAGGTGTTATTTGGAGATATATAAGGGACCGAGAGGCGTTATTTGGAGATATATAAGGGACTGAGAGGTGTTATTTGGAGATATATAAGGGACCGAGAGGCGTTATTTGGAGATATATAAGGGACTGAGAGGTGTTATTTAGAGATATATAAGGGACTGAGAGGTGTTATTTAGAGATATATAAGGGACTGAGAGGCGTTATTTAGAGATATATAAGGGACCGAGAGGTGTTATTTAGAGATATATAACGGACCGAGAGGTGTTATTTAGAGATATATAAGGGACCGAGAGGCGTTATTTAGTGATATATAAGGGACCGAGAGGTGTTATTTAGAGATATATAAGGGACTGAGAGGCGTTATTTAGAGATATATAAGGGACTGAGAGGTGTTATTTCGAGATATATAAGGGACTGAGAGGTGTTATTTAGAGATATATAAGGGACTGAGAGGCGTTATTTAGAGATATATAAGGGACCGAGAGGTGTTATTTAGAGATATATAAGGGACCGAGAGGTGTTATTTAGAGATATATAACGGACCGAGAGAGGTGTTATTTAGAGATATATAAGGGACCGAGAGGCGTTATTTAGTGATATATAAGGGACCGAGAGGTGTTATTTAGAGATATATAAGGGACTGAGAGGCGTTATTTAGAGATATATAAGGGACCGAGAGGTGTTATTTAGAGATATATAAGGGACCGAGAGGCGTTATTTAGAGATATATAACGGACCGAGAGGTGTTATTTAGAGATATATAAGGGACCGAGAGGCGTTATTTAGTGATATATAAGGGACCGAGAGGTGTTATTTAGAGATATATAAGGGACTGAGAGGCGTTATTTAGAGATATATAAGGGACTGAGAGGTGTTATTTCGAGATATATAAGGGACTGAGAGGTGTTATTTAGAGATATATAAGGGACCGAGAGGCGTTATTTAGAGATATATAAGGGACTGAGAGGTGTTATTTAGAGATATATAAGGGACTGAGAGGCGTTATTTGGAGATATATAAGGGACTGAGAGGTGTTATTTAGAGATATATAAGGGACCGAGAGGCGTTATTTAGAGATATATAAGGGACCGAGAGGTGTTATTTAGAGATATATAAGGGACCGAGAGGCGTTATTTAGAGATATATAAGGGACTGAGAGGCGTTATTTAGAGATATATAAGGGACTGAGAGGCGTTATTTAGAGATATATAAGGGACTGAGAGGCGTTATTTAGAGATATATAAGGGACTGAGAGGCGTTATTTAGAGATATATAAGGGACTGAGAGGTGTTATTTAGAGATATATAAGGGACCGAGAGGTGTTATTTAGAGATATATAAGGGACCGAGAGGTGTTATTTAGAGATATATAAGGGACCGAGAGGCGTTATTTAGAGATATATAAGGGACTGAGAGGCGTTATTTAGAGATATATAAGGGACTGAGAGGTGTTATTTAGAGATATATAAGGGACCGAGAGGTGTTATTTAGAGATATATAAGGGACCGAGAGGTGTTATTTAGAGATATATAAGGGACCGAGAGGTGTTATTTAGAGATATATTAGGGACCGAGAGGCGTTATTTAGAGATATATAAGGGACCGAGAGGCGTTATTTAGAGATATATAAGGGACTGAGAGGTGTTATTTTAGAGATATATAAGGGACTGAGAGGCGTTATTTAGAGATATATAAGGGACTGAGAGGCGTTATTTAGAGATATATAAGGGACCGAGAGGTGTTATTTAGAGATATATAAGGGACCGAGAGGCGTTATTTAGAGATATATAAGGGACCGAGAGGCGTTATTTGGAGATATATAAGGGACCGAGAGGCGTTATTTGGAGATATATAAGGGACCGAGAGGCGTTATTTGGAGATATATAAGGGACCGAGAGGCGTTATTTGGAGATATATAAGGGACCGAGAGGCGTTATTTGGAGATATATAAGGGACCGAGAGGCGTTATTTGGAGATATATAAGGGACCGAGAGGTGTTATTTGGATATATATAAGGGACCGAGAGGTGTTATTTAGAGATATATAAGGGACCGAGAGGCGTTATTTAGAGATATATAAGGGACCGAGAGGCGTGATTTAGAGATATATAAGGGACCGAGAGGCGTTATTTGGAGATATATAAGGGACCGAGAGGCGTTATTTGGAGATATATAAGGGACCGAGAGGTGTTATTTAGAGATATATAAGGGACCGAGAGGTGTTATTTAGAGATATATAAGGGACTGAGAGGCGTTATTTAGAGATATATAAGGGACTGAGAGGCGTTATTTAGAGATATATAAGGGACCGAGAGGTGTTATTTAGAGATATACAAGGGACTGAGAGGTGTTATTTAGAGATATATAAGGGACTGAGAGGCGTTATTTAGAGATATATAAGGGACTGAGAGGCGTTATTTAGAGATATATAAGGGACTGAGAGGTGTTATTTAGAGATATATAAGGGACTGAGAGGCGTTATTTAGAGATATATAAGGGACCGAGAGGCGTTATTTGGAGATATATAAGGGACCGAGAGGTGTTATTTAGAGATATATAAGGGACCGAGAGGCGTTATTTAGAGATATATAAGGGACCGAGAGGTGTTATTTGGAGATATATAAGGGACCGAGAGGCGTTATTTGGAGATATATAAGGGACCGAGAGGCGTTATTTGGAGATATATAAGGGACCGAGAGGTGTTATTTGGATATATATAAGGGACCGAGAGGTGTTATTTAGAGATATATAAGGGACCGAGAGGCGTTATTTAGAGATATATAAGGGACCGAGAGGCGTGATTTAGAGATATATAAGGGACCGAGAGGCGTTATTTGGAGATATATAAGGGACCGAGAGGCGTTATTTAGAGATATATAAGGGACCGAGAGGTGTTATTTAGAGATATATAAGGGACCGAGAGGCGTTATTTGGAGATATATAAGGGACTGAGAGGCGTTATTTAGAGATATATAAGGGACCGAGAGGCGTTATTTAGAGATATATAAGGGACCGAGAGGTGTTATTTAGAGATATATAAGGGACCGAGAGGCGTTATTTGGAGATATATAAGGGACCGAGAGGCGTTATTTAGAGATATATAAGGGACCGAGAGGCGTTATTTGGAGATATATAAGGGACCGAGAGGCGTTATTTGGAGATATATAAGGGACTGAGAGGTGTTATTTGGAGATATATAAGGGACTGAGAGGTGTTATTTAGAGATATATAAGGGACTGAGAGGTGTTATTTAGAGATATATAAGGGACCGAGAGGCGTTATTTAGAGATATATAAGGGACCGAGAGGCGTTATTTAGAGATATATAAGGGACTGAGAGGCGTTATTTAGAGATATATAAGGGACCGAGAGGTGTTATTTAGAGATATATAAGGGACCGAGAGGTGTTATTTAGAGATATATAAGGGACCGAGAGACGTTATTTGGAGATATATAAGGGACCGAGAGGCGTTATTTAGAGATATATAAGGGACTGAGAGGCGTTATTTAGAGATATATAAGGGACCGAGAGGCGTTATTTAGAGATATATAAGGGACTGAGAGGCGTTATTTAGAGATATATAAGGGACCGTGAGGTGTTATTTAGAGATATATAAGGGACCGAGAGACGTTATTTGGAGATATATAAGGGACCGAGAGGCGTAATTTAGAGATATATAAGGGACCGAGAGGTGTTATTTAGAGATATATAAGGGACCGAGAGGCGTTATTTGGAGATATATAAGGGACCGAGAGGCGTAATTTAGAGATATATAAGGGACCGAGAGGTGTTATTTAGAGATATATAATGGACCGAGAGGCGTTATTTAGAGATATATAAGGGACCGAGAGGTGTTATTTAGAGATATATAAGGGACCGAGAGGCGTTATTTGGAGATATATAAGGGACTGAGAGGCGTTATTTAGAGATATATAAGGGACCGAGAGGTGTTATTTAGAGATATATAAGGGACCGAGAGGTGTTATTTAGAGATATATAAGGGACCGAGAGGCGTTATTTAGAGATATATAAGGGACCGAGAGGTGTTATTTAGAGATATATAAGGGACCGAGAGGCGTAATTTAGAGATATATAAGGGACCGAGAGGCGTTATTTAGAGATATATAAGGGACCGAGAGGCGTAATTTAGAGATATATAAGGGACCGAGAGGTGTTATTTAGAGATATATAAGGGACCGAGAGGCTTTATTTAGAGATATATAAGGGACCGAGAGGCGTAATTTAGAGATATATAAGGGACCGAGAGGCGTTATTTAGAGATATATAAGGGACTGAGAGGCGTTATTTGGAGATATATAAGGGACTGAGAGGCGTTATTTAGAGATATATAAGGGACTGAGAGGCGTTATTTAGAGATATATAAGGGACCGAGAGGCGTTATTTAGAGATATATAAGGGACCGAGAGGCGTTATTTAGAGATATATAAGGGACCGAGAGGTGTTATTTAGAGATATATAAGGGACTGAGAGGCGTTATTTAGAGATATATAAGGGACCGAGAGGCGTTATTTAGAGATATATAAGGGACCGAGAGGCGTTATTTGGAGATATATAAGGGACTGAGAGGTGTTATTTGAGATATATAAGGGACTGAGAGGTGTTATTTAGAGATATATAAGGGACTGAGAGGTGTTATTTAGAGATATATAAGGGACCGAGAGGTGTTATTTAGAGATATATAAGGGACTGAGAGGCGTTATTTAGAGATATATAAGGGACTGAGAGGCGTAATTTAGAGATATATAAGGGACCGAGAGGCGATATTTAGAGATATATAAGGGACCGAGAGGCGTTATTTAGAGATATATAAGGGACCGAGAGGTGTTATTTAGAGATATATAAGGGACCGAGAGGCGATATTTAGAGATATATAAGGGACCGAGAGGTGTTATTTAGAGATATATAAGGGACCGAGAGGTGTTATTTAGAGATATATAAGGGACCGAGAGGCGATATTTAGAGATATATAAGGGACCGAGAGGCGTTATTTAGAGATATATAAGGGACCGAGAGGTGTTATTTAGAGATATATAAGGGACCGAGAGGCGATATTTAGAGATATATAAGGGACCGAGAGGTGTTATTTAGAGATATATAAGGGACTGAGAGGTGTTATTTAGAGATATATAAGGGACCGAGAGGTGTTATTTAGAGATATATAAGGGACCGAGAGGCGTTATTTAGAGATATATAAGGGACTGAGAGGTGTTATTTAGAGATATATAAGGGACCGAGAGGTGTTATTTAGAGATATATAAGGGACCGAGAGGCGTTATTTAGAGATATATAAGGGACCGAGAGGTGTTATTTAGAGATATATAAGGGACCGAGAGGCGTTATTTAGAGATATATAAGGGACTGAGAGGTGTTATTTAGAGATATATAAGGGACCGAGAGGCGATATTTAGAGATATATAAGGGACCGAGAGGTGTTATTTGGAGATATATAAGGGACTGAGAGGCGTTATTTAGAGATATATAAGGGACCGAGAGGTGTTATTTAGAGATATATAAGGGACCGAGAGGTGTTATTCAGAGTTATATAAGGGACCGAGAGGTGTTATTTAGAGATATATAAGGGACCGGGAGGCGATATTTAGAGATATATAAGGGACCGAGAGGTGTTATTTAGAGATATATAAGGGACCGAGAGGTGTTATTTGGAGATATATAAGGGACTGAGAGGTGTTATTTAGAGATATATAAGGGACTGAGAGGTGTTATTTGGAGATATATAAGGGACTGAGAGGTGTTATTTAGAGATATATAAGGGACTGAGAGGTGTTATTTAGAGATATATAAGGGACTGAGAGGCGTTATTTAGAGATATATAAGGGACTGAGAGGCGTTATTTAGAGATATATAAGGGACTGAGAGGTGTTATTTGGAGATATATAAGGGACTGAGAGGTGTTATTTAGAGATATATAAGGGACCGAGAGGCGTAATTTAGAGATATATAAGGGACCGAGAGGCGTTATTTGGAGATATATAAGGGACTGAGAGGTGTTATTTAGAGATATATAAGGGACCGAGAGGCGTTATTTAGAGATATATAAGGGACCGAGAGGCGTTATTTAGAGATATATAAGGGACTGAGAGGTGTTATTTAGAGATATATAAGGGACCGAGAGGCGTAATTTAGAGATATATAAGGGACCGAGAGGCGTTATTTAGAGATATATAAGGGACCGAGAGGCGTTATTTGGAGATATATAAGGGACTGAGAGGCGTTATTTGGAGATATATAAGGGACTGAGAGGCGTTATTTAGAGATATATAAGGGACTGAGAGGCGTTATTTGGAGATATATAAGGGACTGAGAGGTGTTATTTGGAGATATATAAGGGACTGAGAGGTGTTATTTAGAGATTATATAAGGGACTGAGAGGTGTTATTTAGAGATATATAAGGGACCGAGAGGCGTTATTTGGAGATATATAAGGGACTGAGAGGTGTTATTTGGAGATATATAAGGGACTGAGAGGCGTTATTTGGAGATATATAAGGGACCGAGAGGCGTTATTTAGAGATATATAAGGGACTGAGAGGTGTTATTTGGAGATATATAAGGGACTGAGAGGTGTTATTTAGAGATATATAAGGGACCGAGAGGCGTTATTTAGAGATATATAAGGGACCGAGAGGCGTTATTTGGAGATATATAAGGGACTGAGAGGCGTTATTTGGAGATATATAAGGGACCGAGAGGCGTTATTTAGAGATATATAAGGGACTGAGAGGTGTTATTTGGAGATATATAAGGGACTGAGAGGTGTTATTTAGAGATTATATAAGGGACTGAGAGGCGTTATTTGGAGATATATAAGGGACTGAGAGGCGTTATTTGGAGATATATAAGGGACTGAGAGGCGTTATTTAGAGATATATAAGGGACTGAGAGGCGTTATTTGGAGATATATAAGGGACTGAGAGGTGTTATTTGGAGATATATAAGGGACCGAGAGGCGTAATTTAGAGATATATAAGGGACCGAGAGGCGTTATTTAGAGATATATAAGGGACCGAGAGGCGTTATTTGGAGATATATAAGGGACTGAGAGGCGTTATTTGGAGATATATAAGGGACTGAGAGGCGTTATTTAGAGATATATAAGGGACTGAGAGGCGTTATTTGGAGATATATAAGGGACTGAGAGGTGTTATTTGGAGATATATAAGGGACTGAGAGGTGTTATTTAGAGATATATAAGGGACCGAGAGGCGTTATTTCGAGATATATAAGGGACTGAGAGGTGTTATTTAGAGATATATAAGGGACCGAGAGGTGTTATTTAGAGATATATAAGGGACCGAGAGGCGTTATTTGGAGATATATAAGGGACTGAGAGGTGTTATTTAGAGATTATATAAGGGACTGAGAGGTGTTATTTAGAGATATATAAGGGACCGAGAGGCGTTATTTGGAGATATATAAGGGACTGAGAGGTGTTATTTGGAGATATATAAGGGACTGAGAGGCGTTATTTAGAGATATAGAAGGGACCGAGAGGCGTTATTTGGAGATATATAAGGGACTGAGAGGCGTTATTTGGAGATATATAAGGGACCGAGAGGCGTAATTTAGAGATATATAAGGGACCGAGAGGCGATATTTAGAGATATATAAGGGACCGAGAGGCGTTATTTAGAGATATATAAGGGACCGAGAGGCGTTATTTAGAGATATATAAGGGACCGAGAGGTGTTATTTAGAGATATATAAGGGACCGAGAGGCGTTATTTAAAGATATATAAGGGACCGAGAGGCGATATTTAGAGATATATAAGGGACCGAGAGGTGTTATTTAGAGATATATAAGGGACCGAGAGGCGATATTTAGAGATATATAAGGGACCGAGAGGCGTTATTTAGAGATATATAAGGGACCGAGAGGCGATATTTAGAGATATATAAGGGACTGAGAGGCGTTATTTAGAGATATATAAGGGACTGAGAGGTGTTATTTAGAGATATATAAGGGACCGAGAGGTGTTATTTGGAGATATATAAGGGACTGAGAGGCGTTATTTAGAGATATATAAGGGACCGAGAGGCGTTATTTAGAGATAAATAAGGGACCGAGAGGTGTTATTTGGAGATATATAAGGGACCGAGAGGTGTTATTTGGAGATATATAAGGGACTGAGAGGCGTTATTTAGAGATATATAAGGGACCGAGAGGTGTTATTTGGAGATATATAAGGGACCGAGAGGTGTTATTTGGAGATATATAAGGGACCGAGAGGTGTTATTTAGAGATATATAAGGGACCGAGAGGTGTTATTTAGAGATATATGAGGGACCGAGAGGCGTTATTTAGAGATATATAAGGGACCGAGAGGTGTTATTTAGAGATATATGAGGGACCGAGAGGCGTTATTTAGAGATATATAAGGGACCGAGAGGCGTTATTTAGAGATATATAAGGGACCGAGAGGCGTTATTTGGAGATATATAAGGGACCGAGAGGCGTTATTTAGAGATATATAAGGGACTGAGAGGTGTTATTTAGAGATATATAAGGGACCGAGAGGCGTTATTTAGAGATATATAAGGGACCGAGAGGCGTTATTTAGAGATATATAAGGGACCGAGAGGTGTTATTTAGAGATATATAAGGGACCGAGAGGTGTTATTTGGAGATATATAAGGGACCGAGAGGTGTTATTTGGAGATATATAAGGGACTGAGAGGTGTTATTTAGAGATATATAAGGGACAGAGAGGTGTTATTTGGAGATATATCAGGGACCGAGAGGCGTTATTTAGAGATATATAAGGGACCGAGAGGTGTTATTTAGAGATATATAAGGGACCGAGAGGCGTTATTTAGAGATATATAAGAGACTGAGAGGTGTTATTTAGAGATATATAAGGGACTGAGAGGCGTTATTTAGAGATATATAAGGGACTGAGAGGCGTTATTTAGAGATATATAAGGGACTGAGAGGCGTTATTTAGAGATATATAAGGGACCGAGAGGTGTTATTTAGAGATATATAAGGGACCGAGAGGTGTTATTTAGAGATATATAAGGGACCGAGAGGTGTTATTTAGAGATATATAAGGGACCGAGAGGTGTTATTTAGAGATATATAAGGGACTGAGAGGCGTTATTTGGAGATATATAAGGGACTGAGAGGTGTTATTTAGAGATATATAAGGGACAGAGAGGTGTTATTTAGAGATATATAAGGGACCGAGAGGCGTTATTTAGAGATATATAAGAGACTGAGAGGTGTTATTTAGAGATATATAAGGGACTGAGAGGCGTTATTTAGAGATATATAAGGGACTGAGAGGCGTTATTTAGAGATATATAAGGGACCGAGAGGTGTTATTTAGAGATATATAAGGGACCGAGAGGTGTTATTTAGAGATATATAAGGGACTGAGAGGCGTTATTTAGAGATATATAAGGGACTGAGAGGCGTTATTTAGAGATATATAAGGGACCGAGAGGTGTTATTTAGAGATATATAAGGGACCGAGAGGTGTTATTTAGAGATATATAAGGGACCGAGAGGTGTTATTTAGAGATATATAAGGGACTGAGAGGCGTTATTTGGAGATATATAAGGGACTGAGAGGTGTTATTTAGAGATATATAAGGGACAGAGAGGTGTTATTTAGAGATATATGAGGGACCGAGAGGCGTTATTTGGAGATATATAAGGGACCGAGAGGCGTTATTTAGAGATATATAAGGGACTGAGAGGCGTTATTTAGAGATATATAAGGGACCGAGAGGCGTTATTTAGAGATATATGAGGGACCGAGACGCGTTATTTGGAGATATATAAGGGACCGAGAGGCGTTATTTAGAGATATATAAGGGACTGAGAGGCGTTATTTAGAGATATATAAGGGACCGAGAGGTGTTATTTAGAGATATATAAGGGACTGAGAGGCGTTATTTAGAGATATATAAGGGACCGAGAGGCGTTATTTAGAGATATATAAGGGACTGAGAGGCGTTATTTAGAGATATAGTAGAGACCGAGAGGTGTTATTTAGAGATATATAAGGGACTGAGAGGCGTTATTTAGAGATATATAAGGGACCGAGAGGTGTTATTTAGAGATATATAAGGGACCGAGAGGCGTTATTTAGAGATATATAAGGGACCGAGAGGTGTTATTTAGAGATATATAAGGGACCGAGAGGTGTTATTTAGAGATATATAAGGGACCGAGAGGCGTTATTTAGAGATATATAAGGGACCGAGAGGCGTTATTTAGAGATATATAAGGGACCGAGAGGCGTTATTTAGAGATATATAAGGGACCGAGAGGCGTTATTTAGAGATATATAAGGGACCGAGAGGCGTTATTTAGAGATATATAAGAGACTGAGAGGTGTTATTTAGAGATATATAAGAGACTGAGAGGTGTTATTTGGAGATATATAAGGGACTGAGAGGCGTTATTTAGAGATATATAAGGGACCGAGAGGCGTTATTTAGAGATATATAAGGGACCGAGAGGTGTTATTTAGAGATATATAAGGGACCGAGAGGTGTTATTTAGAGATATATAAGGGACCGAGAGGCGTTATTTAGAGATATATAAGGGACCGAGAGGCGTTATTTAGAGATATATAAGGGACCGAGAGGTGTTATTTAGAGATATATAAGGGACCGAGAGGTGTTATTTAGAGATATATAAGGGACCGAGAGGCGTTATTTAGAGATATATAAGGGACCGAGAGGCGTTATTTAGAGATATATAAGGGACCGAGAGGCGTTATTTAGAGATATATAAGGGACCGAGAGGTGTTATTTAGAGATATATAAGGGACCGAGAGGTGTTATTTAGAGATATATAAGGGACTGAGAGGCGTTATTTAGAGATATATAAGGGACCGAGAGGTGTTATTTAGAGATATATAAGGGACTGAGAGGCGTTATTTAGAGATATATAAGGGACCGAGAGGTGTTATTTAGAGATATATAAGGGACTGAGAGGCGTTATTTAGAGATATATAAGGGACCGAGAGGCGTTATTTAGAGATATATAAGGGACTGAGAGGCGTTATTTAGAGATATATAAG
Source organism: Heptranchias perlo (assembly GCF_035084215.1). Lineage (NCBI taxonomy): Eukaryota > Metazoa > Chordata > Chondrichthyes > Hexanchiformes > Hexanchidae > Heptranchias > Heptranchias perlo. The sequence continues at coordinate 35,682 of NW_027139915.1, read as the reverse complement.
GGACTGAGAGGCGTTATTTAGAGATATATAAGGGACCGAGAGGCGTTATTTAGAGATATATAAGGGACCGAGAGGTGTTATTTAGAGATATATAAGAGACCGAGAGGTGTTATTTAGAGATATATAAGGGACTGAGAGGCGTTATTTAGAGATATATAAGGGACCGAGAGGTGTTATTTAGAGATATATAAGGGACCGAGAGGCGTTATTTAGAGATATATAAGGGACCGAGAGGTGTTATTTAGAGATATATAAGGGACCGAGAGGTGTTATTTAGAGATATATAAGGGACCGAGAGGCGTTATTTAGAGATATATAAGGGACCGAGAGGCGTTATTTAGAGATATATAAGGGACTGAGAGGCGTTATTTAGAGATATATAAGGGACTGAGAGGCGTTATTTAGAGATATATAAGGGACCGAGAGGCGTTATTTAGAGATATATAAGGGACCGAGAGGTGTTATTTAGAGATATATAAGAGACCGAGAGGTGTTATTTAGAGATATATAAGGGACTGAGAGGCGTTATTTAGAGATATATAAGGGACCGAGAGGTGTTATTTAGAGATATATAAGGGACCGAGAGGCGTTATTTAGAGATATATAAGGGACCGAGAGGTGTTATTTAGAGATATATAAGGGACCGAGAGGTGTTATTTAGAGATATATAAGGGACCGAGAGGCGTTATTTAGAGATATATAAGGGACTGAGAGGCGTTATTTAGAGATATATAAGGGACTGAGAGGCGTTATTTAGAGATATATAAGGGACAGAGAGGCGTTATTTAGAGATATATAAGGGACCGAGAGGCGTTATTTAGAGATATATAAGGGACAGAGAGGCGTTATTTAGAGATATATAAGGGACCGAGAGGCGTTATTTGGAGATATATAAGGGACCGAGAGGCGTTATTTAGAGATATATAAGGGACCGAGAGGCGTTATTTAGAGATATATAAGGGACCGAGAGGCGTTATTTAGAGATATATAAGGGACCGAGAGGCGTTATTTAGAGATATATAAGGGACCGAGAGGCGTTATTTAGAGATATATAAGGGACCGAGAGGCGTTATTTAGAGATATATAAGGGACCGAGAGGCGTTATTTAGAGATATATAAGGGACAGAGAGGCGTTATTTAGAGATATATAAGGGACCGAGAGGCGTTATTTAGAGATATATAAGGGACCGAGAGGCGTTATTTAGAGATATATAAGGGACCGAGAGGCGTTATTTGGAGATATATAAGGGACCGAGAGGTGTTATTTAGAGATATATAAGGGACCGAGAGGCGTTATTTAGAGATATATAAGGGACCGAGAGGCGTTATTTGGAGATATATAAGGGACCGAGAGGCGTTATTTAGAGATATATAAGGGACCGAGAGGCGTTATTTAGAGATACATAAGGGACCGAGAGGCGTTATTTAGAGATATATAAGGGACCGAGAGGTGTTATTTAGAGATATATAAGGGACCGAGAGGCGTTATTTAGAGATATATAAGGGACTGAGAGGCGTTATTTAGAGATATATAAGGGACTGAGAGGTGTTATTTAAAGATATATAAGGGACCGAGAGGCGTTATTTAGAGATATATAAGGGACCGAGAGGCGTTATTTAGAGATATATAAGGGACTGAGAGGTGTTATTTGGAGATATATAAGGGACTGAGAGGTGTTATTTGGAGATATATAAGGGACTGAGAGGCGTTATTTGGAGATATATAAGGGACCGAGAGGCGTTATTTGGAGATATATAAGGGACTGAGAGGTGTTATTTGGAGATATATAAGGGACTGAGAGGCGTTATTTGGAGATATATAAGGGACCGAGAGGCGTTATTTGGAGATATATAAGGGACTGAGAGGCGTTATTTAGAGATATATAAGGGACCGAGAGGCGTTATTTAGAGATATATAAGGGACTGAGAGGCGTTATTTAGAGATATATAAGGGACCGAGAGGCGTTATTTAGAGATATATAAGGGACTGAGAGGTGTTATTTAGAGATATATAAGGGACTGAGAGGTGTTATTTAGAGATATATAAGAGACGGAGAGGCGTTATTTAGAGAAATATAAGGGACCGAGAGGCGTTATTTAGAGATATATAAGGGACCGAGAGGCGTTATTTAGAGATATATAAGGGACTGAGAGGCGTTATTTCGAGATATATAAGGGACCGAGAGGCGTTATTTAGAGATATATAAGGGACTGAGAGGCGTTATTCAGAGATATATAAGGGACTGAGAGGCGTTATTCAGAGATATATAAGGGACTGAGAGGCGTTATTTAGAGATATATAAGGGACTGAGAGGCGTTATTTAGAGATATATAAGGGACTGAGAGGCGTTATTTAGAGATATATAAGGGACCGAGAGGCGTTATTTAGAGATATATAAGGGACTGAGAGGCGTTATTTAGAGATATATAAGGGACTGAGAGGCGTTATTTAGAGATATATAAGGGACCGAGAGGCGTTATTTAGAGATATGTAAGGGACCGAGAGGCGTTATTTAGAGATATATAAGGGACCGAGAGGCGTTATTTAGAGATATATAAGGGACCGAGAGGCGTTATTTCGAGATATATAAGGGACCGAGAGGCGTTATTGAGAGATATACTAAGGGACCGAGAGGCGTTATTTAGAGATATATAAGAGACTGAGAGGCGTTATTTAGAGATATATAAGGGACCGAGAGGCGTTATTTCGAGATATATAAGGACCGAGAGGTGTTATTTAGAGATATATAAGGACCGAGAGGTGTTATTTAGAGATATATAAGGGACCGAGAGGCGTTATTTGGAGATATATAAGGGACCGTGAGGTGTTATTTAGAGATATAAAAGGGACTGAGAGGCGTTATTTAGAGATATATAAGGGACCGAGAGGCGTTATTTGGAGATATATAAGGGACCGAGAGGTGTTATTTAGAGATATATAAGGGACCGAGAGGCGTTATTTGGAGATATATAAGGGACCGAGAGGTGTTATTTAGAGATATATAAGGGACCGAGAGGCGTTATTTGGAGATATATAAGGGACCGAGAGGTGTTATTTAGAGATATATAAGGGACCGAGAGGTGTTATTTAGAGATATATAAGGGACTGAGAGGCGTTATTTGGAGATATATAAGGGACCGAGAGGTGTTATTTAGAGATTTATAAGGGACCAAGAGGCGTTATTTAGAGATATAAAAGGGACAGAGAGGCGTTATTTAGAGATATATAAGGGACTGAGAGGCGTTATTTAGAGATATATAAGGGACTGAGAGGCGTTATTTAGAGATATATAAGGGACCGAGAGGCGTTATTTAGAGATATATAAGGGACCGAGAGGCGTTATTTAGAGATATATAAGGGACCGAGAGGCGTTATTTAGAGATATATAAGGGACCGAGAGGCGTTATTTAGAGATATATAAGCGACCGAGAGGCGTTATTTAGAGATATATAAGGGACCGAGAGGCGTTATTTAGAGATATATAAGGGACGGAGAGGCGTTATTTAGAGACATATAAGGGACCGAGAGGCGTTATTTAAAGATATATAAGGGACCGAGAGGCGTTATTTGGAGATATATAAGGGACCGAGAGGCGTTATTTAAAGATATATAAGGGACCGAGAGGCGTTATTTGGAGATATATAAGGGACCGAGAGGCGTTATTTAGAGATATATAAGGGACTGAGAGGTGTTATTTAGAGATATATAAGGGACCGAGAGGTGTTATTTAGAGATATATAAGGGACCGAGAGGCGTTATTTAGAGATATATAAGGGACTGAGAGGTGTTATTTAGAGATATATAAGGGACCGAGAGGCGTTATTTAGAGATATATAAGGGACTGAGAGGCGTTATTTAGAGATATATAAGGGACCGAGAGGCGTTATTTAGAGATATATAAGGGACGGAGAGGCGTTATTTAGAGACATATAAGGGACCGAGAGGCGTTATTTAGACAGATATATAAGGGACCGAGAGGTGTTATTTAGAGATATATAAGGGACCGAGAGGCGTTATTTAAAGATATATAAGGGACCGAGAGGCGTTATTTAGAGATATATAAGGGACCGAGAGGCGTTATTTAGAGATATATAAGGGACCGAGAGGCGTTATTTAGAGATATATAAGGGACTGAGAGGTGTTATTTAGAGATATAGAAGGGACTGAGAGGCCTTATTTAGAGATATATAAGGGACCGAGAGGTGTTATTTAGAGATATATAAGGGACCGAGAGGCGTTGTTTAAAGATATATAAGGGACTGAGAGGCGTTATTTAGAGATATATAAGGGACTGAGAGGCGTTATTTAGAGATATATAAGGGACTGAGAGGCGTGATTTAGAGATATATAAGGGACGGAGAGGCGTTATTTAGAGATATATAAGGGACCGAGAGGCGTTATTTAGAGATATATAAGGGACTGAGAGGTGTTATTTAGAGATATATAAGGGACTGAGAGGCGTTATTTAGAGATATATAAGGGACCGAGAGGCGTTATTTAGAGATATATAAGGGACCGAGAGGCGTTATTTGGAGATATATAAGGGACTGAGAGGCGTTATTTAGAGATATATAAGGGACTGAGAGGCGTTATTTAGAGATATATAAGGGACTGAGAGGCGTTATTTAGAGATATATAAGGGACCGAGAGGCGTTATTTGGAGATATATAAGGGACCGAGAGGTGTTATTTAGAGATATATAAGGGACCGAGAGGCGTTATTTGGAGATATATAAGGGACTGAGAGGCGTTATTTAGAGATATATAAGGGACTGAGAGGCGTTATTTAGAGATATATAAGGGACCGAGAGGCGTTATTTAGAGATATATAAGGGACCGAGAGGCGTTATTTAGAGATATATAAGGACCGAGAGGCGTTATTTAGAGATATACAAGGGACTGAGAGGCGTTATTTAGAGATATATCAGGGACTGAGAGGCGTTATTTAGAGATATATAAGGGACTGAGAGGCGTTATTTAGAGATATATAAGGGACCGAGAGGCGTTATTTAGAGATATATAAGGGACTGAGAGGCGTTATTTAGAGATATATAAGGGACTGAGATGCGTTATTTAGAGATATATAAGGGACTGAGAGGCGTTATTTAGAGATATATAAGGGACTGAGAGGCGTTATTTAGAGATATATAAGGGACCGAGAGGCGTTATTTAGAGATATATAAGGGACTGAGAGGTGTTATTTAGAGATATATAAGGGACCAAGAGGCGTTATTTAGAGATATATAAGAGACTGAGAGGCGTTATTTAGAGATATATAAGGGACCGAGAGGCGTTATTTAGAGATATATAAGGGACTGAGAGGCGTTATTTGGAGATATATAAGGGACTGAGAGGTGTTATTTGGAGATATATAAGAGACTGAGAGGCGTTATTTAGAGATATATAAGGGACCAAGAGGCGTTATTTAGAGATATCTAAGAGACTGAGAGGTGTTATTTAGAGATCTATAAGGGACTGAGAGGTGTTATTTAGAGATATATAAGAGACGGAGAGGCGTTATTTGGAGATATATAAGGGACCGAGAGGCGTTATTTAAAGATATATAAGGGACCGAGAGGCGTTATTTAGAGATATATAAGGGACCGAGAGGCGTTATTTAGAGATATATAAGGGACCGAGAGGCGTTATTTAGAGATATATAAGGGACCGAGAGGCGTTATTTAGAGATATATAAGGGACCGAGAGGCGTTATTTAGAGATATATAAGGGACCGAGAGGCGTTATTTAGAGATATATAAGGGACCGAGAGGCGTTATTTAGAGATATATAAGGGACCGAGAGGCGTTATTTAGAGATATATAAGGGACCGAGAGGCGTTATTTAGAGATATATAAGGGACCGAGAGGCGTTATTTAGAGATATATAAGGGACTGAGAGGCGTTATTTGGAGATATATAAGGGACCGAGAGGCGTTATTTAGAGATATATAAGGGACTGAGAGGTGTTATTTAGAGATATATAAGAGACGAGAGGCGTTATTTAGAGAAATATAAGGGACCGAGAGGCGTTATTTGGAGATATATAAGGGACCGAGAGGCGTTATTTGGAGATATATAAGGGACCGAGAGGCGTTATTTAGAGATATATAAGGGACTGAGAGGTGTTATTTAGAGATATATAAGAGACGGAGAGGCGTTATTTAGAGAAATATAAGGGACCGAGAGGCGTTATTTAGAGATATATAAGGGACTGAGAGGCGTTATTTCGAGATATATAAGGGACCGAGAGGCGTTATTTAGAGATATATAAGGGACTGAGAGGTGTTATTTAGAGATATATAAGGGACCGAGAGGTGTTATTTAGAGATATGTAAGGGACCGAGAGGCGTTATTTAGAGATATATAAGGGACCGAGAGGCGTTATTTAGAGATATATAAGGGACTGAGAGGCGTTATTCAGAGATATATAAGGGACTGAGAGGCGTTATTCAGAGATATATAAGGGACTGAGAGGCGTTATTAGAGATATATAAGGGACCGAGAGGCGTTATTTAGAGATATATAAGGGACTGAGAGGCGTTATTCAGAGATATATAAGGGACCGAGAGGTGTTATTTCGAGATATATAAGGGACCGAGAGGCGTTATTTAGAGATATGTAAGGGACCGAGAGGCGTTATTTAGAGATATATAAGGGACCGAGAGGCGTTATTTAGAGATATATAAGGGACCGAGAGGCGTTATTTCGAGACATTTTAGGGACCGAGAGGTGTTATTTAGAGATATATAAGGGACCGAGAGGTGTTATTTAGAGATATATAAGGGACTGAGAGGCGTTATTTAGAGATATACAAGGGACTGAGAGGCGTTATTTAGAGATATATAAGGGACTGAGAGGCGTTATTTAGAGATATATAAGGGACTGAGAGGCGTTATTTCGAGATATATAAGGGACCGAGAGGCGTTATTTAGAGATATGTAAGGGACCGAGAGGCGTTATTTAGAGATATATAAGGGACCGAGAGGTGTTATTTAGAGATATATAAGGACCGAGAGGCGTTATTTCGAGACATTTTAGGGACCGAGAGGTGTTATTTAGAGATATATAAGGGACCGAGAGGTGTTATTTAGAGATATATAAGGGACTGAGAGGCGTTATTTCGAGACATTTTAGGGACCGAGAGGTGTTATTTAGAGATATATAAGGGACCGAGAGGTGTTATTTAGAGATATATAAGGGACTGAGAGGCGTTATTTAGAGATATATAAGGACCGAGAGGTGTTATTTAGAGATATATAAGGGACCGAGAGGTGTTATTTAGAGATATATAAGGGACCGAGAGGCGTTATTTCGAGACATTTTAGGGACCGAGAGGTGTTATTTAGAGATATATAAGGGACCGAGAGGTGTTATTTAGAGATATAAAAGGGACTGAGAGGCGTTATTTAGAGATATATAAGGGACCGAGAGGCGTTATTTGGAGATATATAAGGGACCGAGAGGTGTTATTTAGAGATATATAAGGGACCGAGAGGCGTTATTTAGAGATATATAAGGGACCGAGAGGTGTTATTTAGAGATATATAAGGGAGTGAGAGGCGTTATTTAGAGATATATAAGGGACCGAGAGGTGTTATTTAGAGATATATAAGGGACCGAGAGGCGTTATTTAGAGATATATAAGGGAGTGAGAGGCGTTATTTAGAGATATATAAGGGACCGAGAGGCGTTATTTAGAGATATATAAGGGACTGAGAGGTGTTATTTAGAGATATATAAGGGACCGAGAGGCGTTATTTGGAGATATATAAGGGACCGAGAGGTGTTATTTAGAGATTTATAAGGGACTGAGAGGCGTTATTTATAGATATATAAGGGACTGAGAGGTGTTATTTAGAGATATATAAGGGACCGAGAGGCGTTATTTGGAGATATATAAGGGACCGAGAGGTGTTATTTAGAGATTTATAAGGGACTGAGAGGCGTTATTTATAGATATATAAGGGACTGAGAGGCGTTATTTGGAGATATATAAGGGACCGAGAGGTGTTATTTAGAGATTTATAAGGGACCAAGAGGCGTTATTTAGAGATATATAAGGGACCGAGAGGTGTTATTTAGAGATTTATAAGGGACCAAGAGGCGTTATTTGGAGATATATAAGGGACCGAGAGGTGTTATTTAGAGATATATAAGGGACCGAGAGGTGTTATTTAGAGATATATAAGGGACTGAGAGGCGTTATTTAGAGATATATAAGGGACCGAGAGGTGTTATTTAGAGATTTATAAGGGACCAAGAGGCGTTATTTAGAGATATAAAAGGGACAGAGAGGCGTTATTTAGAGATATATAAGGGACCGAGAGGCGTTATTTAGAGATATATAAGGGACCGAGAGGCGTTATTTAGAGATATATAAGGGACCGAGAGGCGTTATTTAGAGATATATAAGGGACCGAGAGGCGTTATTTAGAGATATATAAGCGACCGAGAGGCGTTATTTAGAGATATATAAGGGACCGAGAGGAGTTATTTAGAGATATATAAGGGACGGAGAGGCGTTATTTAGAGACATATAAGGGACCGAGAGGCGTTATTTAAAGATATATAAGGGACCGAGAGGTCTTATTTAGAGATATATAAGGGACTGAGAGGCGTTATTTAAAGATATATAAGGGACCGAGAGGCGTTATTTGGAGATATATAAGGGACCGAGAGGCGTTATTTAGAGATATATAAGGGACCGAGAGGCGTTATTTAGAGATATATAAGGGACTGAGAGGTGTTATTTAGAGATATATAAGGGACCGAGAGGCGTTATTTAGAGATATATAAGGGACTGAGAGGCGTTATTTAGAGATATATAAGGGACGGAGAGGCGTTATTTAGAGATATATAAGGGACCGAGAGGCGTTATTTAGAGATATATAAGGACCGAGAGGCGTTATTTAGAGATATATAAGGGACCGAGAGGCGTTATTTAGAGATATATAAGGGACTGAGAGGTGTTATTTAGAGATATATAAGGGACTGAGAGGCGTTATTTAGAGATATATAAGGGACGGAGAGGCGTTATTTAGAGATATATAAGGGACCGAGAGGTGTTATTTAGAGATATATAAGGGACTGAGAGGCGTTATTTAGAGATATATAAGGGACGGAGAGGCGTTATTTAGAGATATATAAGGGACCGAGAGGTGTTATTTAGAGATATATAAGGGACTGAGAGGTGTTATTTAGAGATATATAAGGGACCGAGAGGTGTTATTTAGAGATATATAAGGGACCGAGAGGCGTTATTTAGAGATATATAAGGGACTGAGAGGTGTTATTTAGAGATATATAAGGGACTGAGAGGCGTTATTTAGAGATATATAAGGGACTGAGAGGCGTTATTTAGAGATATATAAGGGACCGAGAGGCGTTATTTAGAGATATATAAGGGACTGAGAGGTGTTATTTAGAGATATATAAGGGACTGAGAGGTGTTATTTAGAGATATATAAGGGACCGAGAGGTGTTATTTAGAGATATATAAGGGACCGAGAGGCGTTATTTAGAGATATATAAGGGACTGAGAGGTGTTATTTAGAGATATATAAGGGACTGAGAGGCGTTATTTAGAGATATATAAGGGACGGAGAGGCGTTATTTAGAGATATATAAGGGACCGAGAGGCGTTATTTAGAGATATATAAGGGACTGAGAGGCGTTATTTAGAGATATATAAGGGACTGAGAGGCGTTATTTAGAGATATATAAGGGACTGAGAGGTGTTATTTAGAGATATATAAGGGACCGAGAGGCGTTATTTAGAGATATATAAGGGACTGAGAGGTGTTATTTAGAGATATATAAGGGACCGAGAGGCGTTATTTAGAGATATATAAGGGACTGAGAGGTGTTATTTAGAGATATATAAGGGACTGAGAGGTGTTATTTAGAGATATATAAGGGACCGAGAGGCGTTATTTAGAGATATATAAGGGACTGAGAGGTGTTATTTAGAGATATATAAGGGACCGAGAGGCGTTATTTAGAGATATATAAGGGACTGAGAGGTGTTATTTAGAGATATATAAGGGACTGAGAGGCGTTATTTAGAGATATATAAGGGACGGAGAGGCGTTATTTAGAGATATATAAGGGACCGAGAGGCGTTATTTAGAGATATATAAGGGACTGAGAGGCGTTATTTAGAGATATATAAGGGACCAAGAGGCGTTATTTAGAGATATATAAGAGACTGAGAGGCGTTGTTTAGAGATATATAAGGGACTGAGAGGCGTTATTTAGAGATATATAAGGGACTGAGAGGTGTTATTTGGAGATATATAAGAGACTGAGAGGCGTTATTTAGAGATATATAAGGGACCAAGAGGCGTTATTTAGAGATATCTAAGAGACTGAGAGGTGTTATTTAGAGATCTATAAGGGACTGAGAGGTGTTATTTAGAGATATATAAGGGACTGAGAGGTGTTATTTAGAGATATATAAGGGACCGAGAGGCGTTATTTAGAGATATATAAGGGACGGAGAGGCGTTATTTAGAGACATATAAGGGACCGAGAGGCGTTATTTAGACAGATATATAAGGGACCGAGAGGTGTTATTTAGAGATATATAAGGGACCGAGAGGCGTTATTTAAAGATATATAAGGGACCGAGAGGCGTTATTTAGAGATATATAAGGGACCGAGAGGTGTTATTTAGAGATATAGAAGGGACTGAGAGGCCTTATTTAGAGATATATAAGGGACCGAGAGGTGTTATTTAGAGATATATAAGGGACTGAGAGGCGTTATTTAGAGATATATAAGGGACTGAGAGGTGTTATTTAGAGATATATAAGGGACTGAGAGGTGTTATTTAGAGATATATAAGGGACTGAGAGGCGTTATTTAGAGATATATAAGGGACTGAGAGGTGTTATTTAGAGATATATAAGGGACCGAGAGGCGTTATTTAGAGATATATAAGGGACTGAGAGGTGTTATTTAGAGATATATAAGGGACTGAGAGGCGTTATTTAGAGATATATAAGGGACGGAGAGGCGTTATTTAGAGATATATAAGGGACCGAGAGGCGTTATTTAGAGATATATAAGGGACTGAGAGGCGTTATTTAGAGATATATAAGGGACCAAGAGGCGTTATTTAGAGATATATAAGGGACCGAGAGGTGTTATTTAGAGATATATAAGGGACTGAGAGGCGTTATTTAGAGATATATAAGGGACGGAGAGGCGTTATTTAGAGATATATAAGGGACCGAGAGGCGTTATTTAGAGATATATAAGGGACTGAGAGGCGTTATTTAGAGATATATAAGGGACCAAGAGGCGTTATTTAGAGATATATAAGGGACCGAGAGGTGTTATTTAGAGATATATAAGAGACTGAGAGGCGTTATTTAGAGATCTATAAGGGACTGAGAGGTGTTATTTAGAGATATATAAGAGACGGAGAGGCGTTATTTGGAGATATATAAGGGACCGAGAGGCGTTATTTAGAGATATATAAGGGACCGAGAGGCGTTATTTAGAGATATATAAGGGACCGAGAGGTGTTATTTGGAGATATATAAGGGACTGAGAGGCGTTATTTAGAGATATATAAGGGACCGAGAGGCGTTATTTAGAGATATATAAGGGACCGAGAGGTGTTATTTGGAGATATATAAGGGACCGAGAGGCGTTATTTAGAGATATTTCAGGGACCGAGAGGTGTTATTTAGAGATATATAAGGGACCGAGAGGCGTTATTTAGAGATATATAAGGGACTGAGAGGTGTTATTTGGAGATATATAAGGGACCGAGAGGCGTTATTTAGAGATATATAAGGGACTGAGAGGTGTTATTTGGAGATATATAAGGGACTGAGAGGCGTTATTTAGAGATATACAAGGGACTGAGAGGTGTTATTTGGAGATATATAAGGGACCGAGAGGCGTTATTTAGAGATATATAAGGGACTGAGGCGTTATTTAGAGATATATAAGGGACCGAGAGGCGTTATTTTGAGATATATAAGGGACCGAGAGGTGTTATTTAGAGATATACAAGGGACTGAGAGGCGTTATTTAGAGATATATAAGGGACCGAGAGGCGTTATTTAGAGATATATAAGGGACTGAGAGGTGTTATTTAGAGATATATAAGGGACCGAGAGGCGTTATTTAGAGATATATAAGGGACTGAGAGGTGTTATTTAGAGATATATAAGGGACTGAGAGGTGTTATTTAGAGATATATAAGGGACTGAGAGGTGTTATTTAGAGATATATAAGGGACCGAGAGGTGTTATTTAGAGATATACAAGGGACTGAGAGGCGTTATTTTGAGATATATAAGGGACCGAGAGGTGTTATTTAGAGATATACAAGGGACTGAGAGGCGTTATTTTGAGATATATAAGGGACCGAGAGGCGTTATTTAGAGATATATAAGGGACTGAGAGGCGTTATTTAGAGATATATAAGGGACTGAGAGGCGTTATTTAGAGATATATAAGGGACTGAGAGGCGTTATTTGGAGATATATAAGGGACTGAGAGGCGTTATTTAGAGATATACAAGGGACTGAGAGGCGTTATTTAGAGATATATAAGGGACTGAGAGGCGTTATTTAGAGATATATAAGGGACTGAGAGGCGTTATTTAGAGATATATAAGGGACTGAGAGGCGTTATTTAGAGATATATAAGGGACTGAGAGGCGTTATTTAGAGATATATAAGGGACCGAGAGGTGTTATTTAGAGATATATAAGGGACTGAGAGGCGTTATTTAGAGATATACAAGGGACCGAGAGGTGTTATTTAGAGAGAAATAAGGGACCGAGAGGCGTTATTTAGAGATATATAAGGGACTGAGAGGCGTTATTTAGAGATATATAAGGGACTGAGAGGCGTTATTTAGAGATATACAAGGGACCGAGAGGTGTTATTTAGAGAGAAATAAGGGACCGAGAGGCGTTATTTAGAGATATATAAGGGACTGAGAGGTGTTATTTAGAGATATATAAGGGACCGAGAGGTGTTATTTAGAGATATATAAGGGACTGAGAGGCGTTATTTAGAGATATATAAGGGACTGAGAGGCGTTATTTAGAGATATATAAGGGACTGAGAGGCGTTATTTAGAGATATACAAGGGACCGAGAGGTGTTATTTAGAGAGAAATAAGGGACCGAGAGGCGTTATTTAGAGATATATAAGGGACTGAGAGGTGTTATTTAGAGATATATAAGGGACCGAGAGGTGTTATTTAGAGATATATAAGGGACCAAGAGGCGATATTTAGAGATATATAAGGGACCGAGAGGTGTTATTTGGAGATATATAAGGGACCGAGAGGCGTTATTTAGAGATATATAAGAGACTGAGAGGCGTTATTTGGAGATATATAAGGGACCGAGAGGCGTTATTTAGAGATATATAAGGGACCGAGAGGCGTTATTTAGAGATATATAAGGGACGGAGAGGCGTTATTTAGAGATATATAAGGGACCGAGAGGCGTTATTTAGAGATATATAAGGGACCGAGAGGTGTTATTTAGAGATATATAAGGGACCGAGAGGTGTTATTTGGAGATATATAAGGGACCGAGAGGCGTTATTTAGAGATATATAAGGGACTGAGAGGTGTGATTTGGAGATATATAAGGGACCGAGAGGCGTTATTTAGAGATATATAAGGGACTGAGAGGCGTTATTTAGAGATATATAAGGGACTGAGAGGTGTTATTTGGAGATATATAAGGGACTGAGAGGCGTTATTTAGAGATATATAAGGGACTGAGAGGCGTTATTTAGAGATATATAAGGGACTGAGAGGCGTTATTTAGAGATATATAAGGGACTGAGAGGCGTTATTTAGAGATATATAAGGGACCGAGAGGTGTTATTTAGAGATATATAAGGGACCGAGAGGCGTTATTTCGAGATATAGAAGGGACTGAGAGGTGTTATTTAGAGATATATAAGGGACCGAGAGGCGTTATTTAGAGATATATAAGGGACCGAGAGGCGTTATTTGGAGATATATAAGGGACCGAGAGGTGTTATTTAGAGATATATAAGGGACCGAGAGGCGTTATTTCGAGATATAGAAGGGACTGAGAGGTGTTATTTAGAGATATATAAGGGACCGAGAGGCGTTATTTAGAGATATATAAGGGACCGAGAGGCGTTATTTGGAGATATATAAGGGACCGAGAGGTGTTATTTAGAGATATATAAGGGACCGAGAGGCGTTATTTGGACATATATAAGGGACCTAGAGGCGTTATTTAGAGATATATAAGGGACCGAGAGGCGTTATTTAGAGATATATAAGGGACCGAGAGGCGTTATTTAGAGATATATAAGGGACCGAGAGGTGTTATTTAGAGATATATAAGGGACCGAGAGGTGTTATTTAGAGATATATGAGGGACTGAGAGGCGTTATTTAGAGATATATAAGGGACCGAGAGGTGTTATTTAGAGATATATAAGGGACCGAGAGGCGTTATTTCGAGATATAGAAGGGACTGAGAGGTGTTATTTAGAGATATATAAGGGACCGAGAGGCGTTATTTAGAGATATATAAGGGACCGAGAGGCGTTATTTGGAGATATATAAGGGACCGAGAGGTGTTATTTAGAGATATATAAGGGACCGAGAGGCGTTATTTGGACATATATAAGGGACCTAGAGGCGTTATTTAGAGATATATAAGGGACCGAGAGGCGTTATTTAGAGATATATAAGGGACCGAGAGGCGTTATTTAGAGATATATAAGGGACCGAGAGGCGTTATTTGGAGATATATAAGGGACTGAGAGGCGTTATTTAGAGATATATAAGGGACCTAGAGGCGTTATTTAGAGATATATAAGGGACCGAGAGGCGTTATTTAGAGATATATAAGGGACCGAGAGGCGTTATTTAGAGATATATAAGGGACCGAGAGGCGTTATTTGGAGATATATAAGGGACTGAGAGGCGTTATTTGGAGATATATAAGGGACCGAGAGGCGTTATTTAGAGATATATAAGGGACCGAGAGGCGTTATTTAGAGATATATAAGGGACCGAGAGGCGTTATTTGGAGATATATAAGGGACCGAGAGGCGTTATTTAGAGATATATAAGGGACCGACAGGCGTTATTTAGAGATATATAAGGGACCGAGAGGCGTTATTTAGAGATATATAAGGGACCGAGAGGTGTTATTTAGAGATATATAAGGGAGTGAGAGGTGTTATTTTGAGATATATAAGGGACTGAGAGGCGTTATTTAGAGATATATAAGGGACCGAGAGGTGTTATTTAGAGATATATAAGGGACCGAGAGGCGTTATTTAGAGATATATAAGGGACTGAGAGGTGTTATTTAGAGATATATAAGGGACCGAGAGGCGTTATTTAGAGATATATAAGGGACCGAGAGGCGTTATTTAGAGATATATAAGGGACTGAGAGGTGTTATTTAGAGATATATAAGGGACCGAGAGGCGTTATTTAGAGATATATAAGGGACTGAGAGGTGTTATTTAGAGATATATAAGGGACCGAGAGGCGTTATTTAGAGATATATAAGGGACCGAGAGGCGTTATTTGGAGATATATAAGGGACCGAGAGGCGTTATTCAGAGATATATAAGGGACTGAGAGGCGTTATTTGGAGATATATAAGGGACCGAGAGCCGTTATTTGGAGATATATAAGGGACCGAGAGGCGTTATTTAGAGATATATGAGGGACCGAGAGGCATTATTTAGAGATATATAAGGGACTGAGAGGTGTTATTTAGAGATATATAACGGACCGAGAGGCGTTATTTAGAGATATATAAGGGACCGAGAGGCGTTATTTAGAGATATATAAGGGACCGAGAGGCGTTATTTAGAGATATATGAGGGACCGAGAGGCGTTATTTAGAGATATATAAGGGACCGAGAGGCGTTATTTAAAGATATATAAGGGACCGAGAGGCGTTATTTAGAGATATATAAGGGACCGAGAGGCGTTATTTAGAGATATATGAGGGACTGAGAGGTGTTATTTAGAGATATATAACGGACCGAGAGGCGTTATTTAGAGATATATAAGGGACCGAGAGGCGTTATTTAGAGATATATAAGGGACTGAGAGGCGTTATTTAGAGATATATAAGGGACTGAGAGGCGTTATTTAGAGATATATAAGGGACCGAGAGGCGTTATTTAAAGATATATAAGGGACCGAGAGGCGTTATTTAGAGATATATAAGGGACCGAGAGGCGTTATTTAGAGATATATAAGGGACCGAGAGGCGTTATTTAAAGATATATAAGGGACCGAGAGGCGTTATTTAGAGATATATAAGGGACCGAGAGGCGTTATTTAGAGATATATAAGGGACTGAGAGGTGTTATTTAGAGATATATAAGGGACCGAGAGGCGTTATTTGGAGATATATAAGGGACTGAGAGGTGTTATTTAGAGATATATAAGGGACCGAGAGGCGTTATTTAGAGATATATGAGGGACTGAGAGGCGTTACTTAGAGATATATAAGGGACCGAGAGGCGTTATTTAAAGATATATAAGGGACCGAGAGGCGTTATTTAGAGATATATGAGGGACTGAGAGGCGTTACTTAGAGATATATAAGGGACCGAGAGGCGTTATTTAGAGATATATAAGGGACCGAGAGGCGTTATTTAGAGATATATAAGGGACCGAGAGGTGTTATTTGGAGATATATAAGGGACCGAGAGGCGTTATTTTAGAGATATATAAGGGACCGAGAGGCGTTATTTAGAGATATATAAGGGACTGAGAGGCGTTATTTAGAGATATATAAGGGACTGAGAGGCGTTATTTAGAGATATATAAGGGACCGAGAGGCGTTATTTAGAGATATATAAGGGACTGAGAGGTGTTATTTAGAGATATATAAGGGACCGAGAGGCGTTATTTAGAGATATATAAGGGACCGAGAGGTGTTATTTAGAGATATATAAGGGACCGAGAGGCGTTATTTGGAGATATATAAGGGACCGAGAGGTGTTATTTGGAGATATATAAGGGACCGAGAGGTGTTATTTGGAGATATAGAAGGGACCGAGAGGCGTTATTTGGAGATATATAAGGGACCGAGAGGCGTTATTTGGAGATATATAAGGGACCGAGAGGCGTTATTTAGAGATATATAAGGGACTGAGAGGCGTTATTGAGAGATATTTAAGGGACCGAGAGGCGTTATTTAGAGATATATAAGGGACTGATAGGTGTTATTTAGAGATACATAAGGGACCGAGAGGCGTTATTTGGAGATATATAAGGGACCGAGAGGCGTTATTTAGAGATATATAAGGGACTGAGAGGTGTTATTTAGAGATATATAAGGGACCGAGAGGCGTTATTTGGAGATATATAAGGGACCGAGAGGCGTTATTTAGAGATATATAAGGGACTGAGAGGTGTTATTTAGAGATATATAAGGGACCGAGAGGCGTTATTTGGAGATATATAAGGGACTGAGAGGTGTTATTTAGAGATATATAAGGGACCGAGAGGCGTTATTTAGAGATATATAAGGGACCGAGAGGCGTTATTTAGAGATATATAAGGGACCGAGAGGTGTTATTTAGAGATATATAAGGGACCGAGAGGCGTTATTTAGAGATATATAAGGGACCGAGAGGTGTTATTTAGAGATATATAAGGGACCGAGATGCGTTATTTAGAGATATATAAGGGACCAAGAGGCGTTATTTAGTGATATATAAGGGACGGAGAGGTGTTATTTGGAGATATATAAGGGACTGAGAGGCGTTATTTAGAGATATATAAGGGACCGAGAGGTGTTATTTAGAGATATATAAGGGACCGAGAGGCGTTATTTGGAAATATATAAGGGACCGAGAGGCGTTATTTGGAGATCTATAAGGGACCGAGAGGTGTTATTTGGAGATATATAAGGGACCGAGAGGTGTTATTTAGAGATATATAAGGGACCGAGAGGTGTTATTTGGAGATATATAAGGGACTGAGAGGCGTTATTTAGAGATATATAAGGGACGGAGAGGTGTTATTTGGAGATATATAAGGGACTGAGAGGCGTTATTTAGAGATATATAAGGGACCGAGAGGCGTTATTTGGAGATATATAAGGGACCGAGAGGTGTTATTTAGAGATATATAAGGGACCGAGAGGCGTTATATGGAGATATATAAGGGACCGAGAGGCGTTATTTAGAGATATATAAGGGACTGAGAGGCGTTATTTGGAGATATATAAGGGACCGAGAGGTGTTATTTAGAGATATATAAGGGACCGAGAGGCGTTATTTGGAGATATATAAGGGACCGAGAGGCGTTATTTAGAGATATATAAGGGACCGAGAGGCGTTATTTGGAGATATATAAGGGACCGAGAGGCGTTATTTAGAGATATATAAGGGACCGAGAGGTGTTATTTAGAGATATATAAGGGACTGAGAGGCGTTATTTAGAGATATATAAGGGACCGAGAGGTGTTATTTAGAGATATATAAGGGACCGAGAGGCGTTATTTGGAGATATATAAGGGACCGAGAGGCGTTATTTGGAGATATATAAGGGACCGAGAGGCGTTATTTAGAGATATATAAGGGACCGAGAGGTGTTATTTAGAGATATATAAGGGACCGAGAGGCGTTATTTAGAGATATATAAGGGACCGAGAGGCGTTATTTGGAGATATATAAGGGACCGAGAGGCGTTATTTAGAGATATATAAGGGACCGAGAGGTGTTATTTAGAGATATATAAGGGACCGAGAGGTGTTATTTAGAGATATATAAGGGACCGAGAGGTGTTATTTAGAGATATATAAGGGACCGAGAGGCGTTATTTAGAGATATATAAGGGACCGAGAGGCGTTATTTGGAGATATATAAGGGACCGAGAGGCGTTATTTGGAGATATATAAGGGACCGAGAGGCGTTATTTAGAGATATATAAGGGACCGAGAGGTGTTATTTAGAGATATATAAGGGACCGAGAGGGGTTATTTAGAGATATATAAGGGACTGAGAGGCGTTATTTAGAGATATATGAGGGACTGAGAGGCGTTATTTAGAGATGTATAAGGGACCGAGAGGCGTTATTTAGAGATATATAAGGGACCGAGAGGCGTTATTTAGAGATATATAAGGGACGGAGAGGCGTTATTTAGAGATATATAAGGGACCGAGAGGTGTTATTTGGAGATATATAAGGGACCGAGAGGCGTTATTTTAGAGATATATAAGGGACCGAGAGGCGTTATTTAGAGATATATAAGGGACCGAGAGGCGTTATTTAGAGATATATAAGGGACCGAGAGGCGTTATTTAGAGATATATAAGGGACCGAGAGGTGTTATTTAGAGATATATAAGGGACCGAGAGGTGTTATTTGGAGATATATAAGGGACCGAGAGGTGTTATTTAGAGATATATAAGGGACTGAGAGGTGTTATTTTGAGATATATAAGGGACCGAGAGGCGTTATTTAGAGATATATAAGGGACTGAGAGGCGTTATTGAGAGATATTTAAGGGACCGAGAGGCGTTATTTAGAGATATATAAGGGACTGAGAGGTGTTATTTAGAGATATATAAGGGACCGAGAGGCGTTATTTGGAGATATATAAGGGACCGAGAGGCGTTATTTAGAGATATATAAGGGACTGAGAGGCGTAATTGAGAGATATATAAGGGACCGAGAGGCGTTATTTGGAGATATATAAGGGACCGAGAGGCGTTATTTAGAGATATATAAGGGACTGAGAGGCGTTATTTAGAGATATATAAGGGACCGAGAGGTGTTATTTAGAGATATATAACGGACGGAGAGGCGTTATTTGGAGATATATAAGGGACTGAGAGGTGTTATTTAGAGATATATAAGGGACCGAGAGGCGTTATTTAGAGATATATAAGGGACCGAGAGGCGTTATTTAGAGATATATAAGGGACCGAGAGGTGTTATTTAGAGATATATAAGGGACCGAGAGGCGTTATTTAGAGATATATAAGGGACCAAGAGGCGTTATTTAGAGATATATAAGGGACGGAGAGGTGTTATTTAGAGATATATAAGGGACCGAGAGGCGTTATTTGGAGATATATAAGGGACTGAGAGGCGTTATTTAGAGATATATGAGGGACCGAGAGGCGTTATTTAGAGATATATAAGGGACCGAGAGGTGTTATTTAGAGATATATAAGGGACCGAGAGGCGTTATTTAGAGATATATAAGGGACTGAGAGGTGTTATTTAGAGATATATAAGGGACTGAGAGGCGTTATTTGGAGATATATAAGGGACCGAGAGGCGTTATTTAGAGATATATAAGGGACCGAGAGGTGTTATTTGGAGATATATAAGGGACCGAGAGGTGTTATTTGGAGATATATAAGGGACCGAGAGGCGTTATTTGGAGATCTATAAGGGACCGAGAGGTGTTATTTGGAGATATATAAGGGACCGAGAGGTGTTATTTGGAGATATATAAGGGACCGAGAGGCGTTATTTGGAGATCTATAAGGGACCGAGAGATGTTATTTGGAGATATATAAGGGACCGAGAGGCGTTATTTAGAGATATATAAGGGACCGAGAGGCGTTATTTAGAGATATATAAGGGACGGAGAGGTGTTATTTGGAGATATATAAGGGACCGAGAGGCGTTATTTGGAGATATATAAGGGACTGAGAGGTGTTATTTAGAGATATATAAGGGACCGAGAGGCGTTATTTAGAGATATATAAGGGACGGAGAGGTGTTATTTGGAGATATATAAGGGACCGAGAGGCGTTATTTAGAGATATATAAGGGACCGAGAGGTGTTATTTAGAGATATATAAGGGACCGAGAGGTGTTATTTAGAGATATATAAGGGACCGAGAGGCGTTATTTGGAGATATATAAGGGACCGAGAGGCGTTATTTGGAGATATATAAGGGACCGAGAGGCGTTATTTGGAGATATATAAGGGACCGAGAGGCGTTATTTAGAGATATATAAGGGACCGAGAGGCGTTATTTGGAGATATATAAGGGACTGAGAGGTGTTATTTGGAGATATATAAGGGACCGAGAGGCGTTATTTAGAGATATATAAGGGACTGAGAGGCGTTATTTGGAGATATATAAGGGACTGAGAGGCGTTATTTAGAGATATATAAGGGACCGAGAGGTGTTATTTAGAGATATATAAGGGACTGAGAGGCGTTATTTAGAGATATATAAGGGACCGAGAGGCGTTATTTGGAGATATATAAGGGACCGAGAGGCGTTATTTAGAGATATATAAGGGACCGAGAGGCGTTATTTAGAGATATATAAGGGACCGAGAGGCGTTATTTAGAGATATATAAGGGACTGAGAGGCGTTATTTGGAGATATATAAGGGACCGAGAGGCGTTATTTGGAGATATATAAGGGACCGAGAGGTGTTATTTAGAGATATATAAGGGACCGAGAGGCGTTATTTGGAGATATATAAGGGACCGAGAGGCGTTATTTGGAGATATATAAGGGACCGAGAGGCGTTATTTAGAGATATATAAGGGACCGAGAGGTGTTATTTAGAGATATATAAGGGACCGAGAGGTGTTATTTAGAGATATATAAGGGACCGAGAGGTGTTATTTAGAGATATATAAGGGACCGAGAGGCGTTATTTAGAGATATATAAGGGACCGAGAGGCGTTATTTAGAGATATATAAGGGACCGAGAGGCGTTATTTAGAGATATATAAGGGACCGAGAGGTGTTATTTAGAGATATATAAGGGACCGAGAGGCGTTATTTAGAGATATATAAGGGACCGAGAGGCGTTATTTAGAGATATATAAGGGACCGAGAGGTGTTATTTAGAGATATATAAGGGACTGAGAGGTGTTATTTAGAGATATATAAGGGACCGAGAGGTGTTATTTGGAGATATATAAGGGACCGAGAGGCGTTATTTGGAGATATATAAGGGACCGAGAGGCGTTATTTAGAGATATATAAGGGACTGAGAGGTGTTATTTGGAGATATATAAGGGACTGAGAGGTGTTATTTGGAGATATATAAGGGACTGAGAGGTGTTATTTAGAGATATATAAGAGACCGAGAGGTGTTATTTAGAGATATATAAGGGACCGAGAGGTGTTATTTAGAGATACATAAGGGACCGAGAGGCGTTATTTAGAGATATATAAGGGACCGAGAGGCGTTATTTAGAGATATATAAGGGACGGAGAGGTGTTATTTAGAGATATATAAGGGACCGAGAGGTGTTATTTAGAGATATATCAGGGACCGAGAGGCGTTATTTAGAGATATATAAGGGACCGAGAGGTGTTATTTAGAGATATATAAGGGACTGAGAGGCGTTATTTAGAGATATATAAGGGACCGAGAGGTGTTATTTAGAGATATATAAGGGACCGAGAGGTGTTATTTAGAGATATACAAGGGACTGAGAGGCGTTATTTAGAGATATATAAGGGACGGAGAGGCGTTATTTAGAGATATATAAGGGACCGAGAGGCGTTATTTAGAGATATATAAGGGACCGAGAGGTGTTATTTAGAGATATATAAGGGACCGAGAGGCGTTATTTAGAGATATATAAGGGACCGAGAGGCGTTATTTAGAGATATATGAGGGACCGAGAGGCGTTATTTAGAGATATATAAGGGACCGAGAGGCGTTATTTAGAGATATATAAGGGACCGAGAGGCGTTATTTAGAGATATATAAGGGACCGAGAGGCGTTATATAGAGATATATAAGGGACCGAGAGGCGTTATTTAGAGATATATAAGGGACCGAGAGGTGTTATTTAGAGATATATGAGGGACCGAGAGGCGTTATTTAGAGATATATAAGGGACCGAGAGGCGTTATTTAGAGATATATAAGGGACCGAGAGGCGTTATTTAGAGATATATAAGGGACTGAGAGGCGTTATTTAGAGATATATGAGGGACCGAGAGGCGTTATTTAGAGATATATAAGGGACTGAGAGGCGTTATTTAGAGATATATAAGGGACTGAGAGGTGTTATTTAGAGATATATAAGGGACGGAGAGGCGTTATTTAGAGATATATAAGGGACCGAGAGGTGTTATTTAGAGATATATAAGGGACTGAGAGGTGTTATTTAGAGATATATAAGGGACTGAGAGGCGTTATTTAGAGATATATAAGGGACCGAGAGGTGTTATTTAGAGATATATAAGGGACTGAGAGGCGTTATTTAGAGATATATAAGGGACCGAGAGGTGTTATTTAGAGATATATAAGGGACTGAGAGGTGTTATTTAGAGATATATAAGGGACGGAGAGGCGTTATTTAGAGATATATAAGGGACCGAGAGGTGTTATTTAGAGATATATAAGGGACCGAGAGGCGTTATTTAGAGATATATAAGGGAACGAGAGGCGTTATTTAGAGATATATAAGGGACCGAGAGGCGTTATTTAGAGATATATAAGGGACCGAGAGGTGTTATTTAGAGATATATAAGGGACCGAGAGGTGTTATTTAGAGATATATAAGGGACTGAGAGGTGTTATTTAGAGATATATAAGGGACTGAGAGGCGTTATTTAGAGATATATAAGGGACCGAGAGGTGTTATTTAGAGATATATAAGGGACTGAGAGGCGTTATTTAGAGATATATAAGGGACCGAGAGGTGTTATTTAGAGATATATAAGGGACTGAGAGGTGTTATTTAGAGATATATAAGGGACGGAGAGGCGTTATTTAGAGATATATAAGGGACCGAGAGGTGTTATTTAGAGATATATAAGGGACCGAGAGGCGTTATTTAGAGATATATAAGGGAACGAGAGGCGTTATTTAGAGATATATAAGGGACCGAGAGGCGTTATTTAGAGATATATAAGGGACCGAGAGGTGTTATTTAGAGATATATAAGGGACAGAGAGGCGTTATTTAGAGATATATGAGGGACCGAGAGGCGTTATTAACAGATATATAAGGGACAGAGAGGCGTTATTTAGAGATATATGAGGGACCGAGAGGCGTTATTTAGAGATATATAAGGGACCGAGAGGCGTTATTTAGAGATATATAAGGGACTGAGAGGCGTTATTTAGAGATATATAAGGGACCGAGAGGCGTTATTTAGAGATATATAAGGGACTGAGAGGCGTTATTTAGAGATATATAAGGGACCGAGAGGCGTTATTTAGAGATATATGAGGGACCGAGAGGTGTTATTTGGAGATATATAAGGGACCGAGAGGCGTTATTTGGAGATATATAAGGGACCGAGAGGCGTTATTTCGAGATATATAAGGGACCGAGAGGCGTTATTTCGAGATATATAAGGGACCGAGAGGCGTTATTTAGAGATATATAAGGGACTGAGACTCGTTATTTAGAGATATATAAGGGACCGAGAGGCGTTATTTAGAGATATATAAGGGACCGAGAGGCGTTATTTAGAGATATATAAGGGACCGAGAGGCGTTATTTAGAGATATATGAGGGACCGAGAGGCGTTATTTAGAGATATATAAGGGACCGAGAGGCGTTATTTAGAGATATATAAGGGACTGAGAGGTGTTATTTAGAGATATATAAGGGACTGAGAGGTGTTATTTAGAGATAAATGAGGGACTGAGAGGCGTTATTTAGAGATAAATGAGGGACTGAGAGGCGTTATTTAGAGATATATAAGGGACCGAGAGGCGTTATTTAGAGATATATAAGGGACTGAGAGGCGTTATTTAGAGATATATAAGGGACTGAGAGGCGTTATTTAGAGATATAGAAGGGACTGAGAGGTGTTATTTAGAGATATATAAGGGACCGAGAGGTGTTATTTAGAGATACATAAGAGAATGAGAGGTGTTATTTAGAGATATATAAGGGACCGAGAGGTGTTATTTAGAGATATATAAGGGACCGAGAGGTGTTATTTAGAGATACATAAGAGAATGAGAGGCGTTATTTAGAGATATATAAGGGACTGAGAGGTGTTATTTAGAGATATATAAGGGACCGAGAGGCGTTATTTAGAGATATATAAGGGACCGAGAGGCGTTATTTGGAGATATATAAGGGACCGAGAGGTGTTATTTAGAGATATATAAGGGACCGAGAGGCGTTATTTGGACATATATAAGGGACCTAGAGGCGTTATTTAGAGATATATAAGGGACCGAGAGGCGTTATTTAGAGATATATAAGGGACCGAGAGGCGTTATTTAGAGATATATAAGGGACCGAGAGGTGTTATTTAGAGATATATAAGGGACCGAGAGGTGTTATTTAGAGATATATGAGGGACTGAGAGGCGTTATTTAGAGATATATAAGGGACCGAGAGGTGTTATTTAGAGATATATAAGGGACCGAGAGGCGTTATTTCGAGATATAGAAGGGACTGAGAGGTGTTATTTAGAGATATATAAGGGACCGAGAGGCGTTATTTAGAGATATATAAGGGACCGAGAGGCGTTATTTGGAGATATATAAGGGACCGAGAGGTGTTATTTAGAGATATATAAGGGACCGAGAGGCGTTATTTGGACATATATAAGGGACCTAGAGGCGTTATTTAGAGATATATAAGGGACTGAGAGGCGTTATTTCGAGATATATAAGGGACCGAGAGGCGTTATTTAGAGATATATAAGGGACCGAGAGGCGTTATTTAGAGATATATAAGGGACCGAGAGGCGTTATTTAGAGATATATAAGGGACCGAGAGGCGTTATTTAGAGATATATAAGGGACCGAGAGGCGTTATTTGGAGATATATAAGGGACTGAGAGGTGTTATTTAGAGATATATAAGGGACCGAGAGGCGTTATTTAGAGATATATAAGGGACTGAGAGGTGTTATTTAGAGATATATAAGGGACCGAGAGGCGTTATTTAGAGATATATAAGGGACCGAGAGGCGTTATTTAGAGATATATAAGGGACCGACAGGCGTTATTTAGAGATATATAAGGGACCGAGAGGCGTTATTTAGAGATATATAAGGGACCGAGAGGTGTTATTTAGAGATATATAAGGGAGTGAGAGGTGTTATTTTGAGATATATAAGGGACTGAGAGGCGTTATTTAGAGATATATAAGGGACCGAGAGGTGTTATTTAGAGATATATAAGGGACCGAGAGGCGTTATTTAGAGATATATAAGGGACTGAGAGGTGTTATTTAGAGATATATAAGGGACCGAGAGGCGTTATTTAGAGATATATAAGGGACCGAGAGGCGTTATTTAGAGATATATAAGGGACTGAGAGGTGTTATTTAGAGATATATAAGGGACCGAGAGGCGTTATTTAGAGATATATAAGGGACTGAGAGGTGTTATTTAGAGATATATAAGGGACCGAGAGGCGTTATTTAGAGATATATAAGGGACCGAGAGGCGTTATTTGGAGATATATAAGGGACCGAGAGGCGTTATTCAGAGATATATAAGGGAGTGAGAGGCGTTATTTAGAGATATATAAGGGACCGAGAGCCGTTATTTGGAGATATATAAGGGACCGAGAGGCGTTATTTAGAGATATATGAGGGACCGAGAGGCATTATTTAGAGATATATAAGGGACTGAGAGGTGTTATTTAGAGATATATAACGGACCGAGAGGCGTTATTTAGAGATATATAAGGGACCGAGAGGCGTTATTTAGAGATATATAAGGGACCGAGAGGCGTTATTTAGAGATATATGAGGGACCGAGAGGCGTTATTTAGAGATATATAAGGGACCGAGAGGCGTTATTTAAAGATATATAAGGGACCGAGAGGCGTTATTTAGAGATATATGAGGGACTGAGAGGTGTTATTTAGAGATATATAACGGACCGAGAGGCGTTATTTAGAGATATATAAGGGACCGAGAGGCGTTATTTAGAGATATATAAGGGACTGAGAGGCGTTATTTAGAGATATATAAGGGACTGAGAGGCGTTATTTAGAGATATATAAGGGACCGAGAGGCGTTATTTAAAGATATATAAGGGACCGAGAGGCGTTATTTAGAGATATATAAGGGACCGAGAGGCGTTATTTAGAGATATATAAGGGACCGAGAGGCGTTATTTAAAGATATATAAGGGACCGAGAGGCGTTATTTAGAGATATATAAGGGACCGAGAGGCGTTATTTAGAGATATATAAGGGACTGAGAGGCGTTACTTAGAGATATATAAGGGACCGAGAGGCGTTATTTAGAGATATATAAGGGACCGAGAGGCGTTATTTAGAGATATATAAGGGACCGAGAGGTGTTATTTGGAGATATATAAGGGACCGAGAGGCGTTATTTTAGAGATATATAAGGGACCGAGAGGCGTTATTTAGAGATATATAAGGACCGAGAGGCGTTATTTAGAGATATATAAGGGACTGAGAGGCGTTATTTAGAGATATATAAGGGACCGAGAGCCGTTATTTCGAGATATATAAGGGACCGAGAGGCGTTATTTAGAGATATATAAGGGACTGAGAGGCGTTATTTAGAGATATATAAGGGACTGAGAGGCGTTATTTAGAGATATATAAGGGACTGAGAGGCGTTATTTAGAGATATATAAGGGACTGAGAGGCGTTATTTAGAGATATATAAGGGACCGAGAGGCGTTATTTAGAGATATATAAGGGACCGAGAGGCGTTATTTAGAGATATATAAGGGACTGAGAGGCGTTATTTAGAGATATATAAGGGACCGAGAGGCGTTATTTAGAGATATATAAGGGACTGAGAGGCGTTATTTAGAGATATATAAGGGACCGAGAGGCGTTATTTAGAGATATATAAGGGACTGAGAGGTGTTATTTAGAGATATATAAGGGACCGAGAGGCGTTATTTAGAGATATATAAGGGACAGAGAGGTGTTATTTAGAGATATATAAGGGACCGAGAGGCGTTATTTAGAGATATATAAGGGACCGAGAGCCGTTATTTAGAGATATATAAGGGACCGAGAGGCGTTATTTGGAGATATAGAAGGGACCGAGAGGCGTTATTTGGAGATATATAAGGGACCGAGAGGCGTTATTTAGAGATATATAAGGGACTGAGAGGCGTTATTGAGAGATATATAAGGGACCGAGAGGCGTTATTTGGAGATATATAAGGGACCGAGAGGCGTTATTTAGAGATATATAAGGGACTGAGAGGCGTTATTGAGAGATATTTAAGGGACCGAGAGGCGTTATTTAGAGATATATAAGGGACTGATAGGTGTTATTTAGAGATACATAAGGGACCGAGAGGCGTGATTTGGAGATATATAAGGGACCGAGAGGCGTTATTTAGAGATATATAAGGGACCGAGAGGCGTTATTTAGTGATATATAAGGGACTGAGAGGCGTTATTTGGAGATATATAAGGGACCGAGAGGTGTTATTTAGAGATATATAAGGGACCGAGAGGTGTTATTTGGAGATATATAAGGGACCGAGAGGCGTTATTTAGAGATATATAAGGGACTGAGAGGTGTTATTTAGAGATATATAAGGGACCGAGAGGCGTTATTTGGAGATATATAAGGGACCGAGAGGCGTTATTTAGAGATATATAAGGGACTGAGAGGTGTTATTTAGAGATATATAAGGGACCGAGAGGTGTTATTTAGAGATATATAAGGGACTGAGAGGTGTTATTTAGAGATATATAAGGGACCGAGAGGTGTTATTTAGAGATATATAAGGGACTGAGAGGTGTTATTTAGAGATATATAAGGGACTGAGAGGTGTTATTTAGTGATATATAAGGGACTGAGAGGCGTTATTTGGAGATATATAAGGGACTGAGAGGTGTTATTTAGAGATATATAAGGGACCGAGAGGCGTTATTTGGAGATATATAAGGGACTGAGAGGTGTTATTTAGAGATATATAAGGGACCGAGAGGCGTTATTTAGAGATATATAAGGGACCGAGAGGCGTTATTTAGAGATATATAAGGGACCGAGAGGTGTTATTTAGAGATATATAAGGGACCGAGAGGCGTTATTTAGAGATATATAAGGGACCGAGAGGTGTTATTTAGAGATATATAAGGGACCGAGATGCGTTATTTAGAGATATATAAGGGACTGAGAGGCGTTATTTAGAGATATATAAGGGACCGAGAGGTGTTATTTAGAGATATATAAGGGACCGAGAGGCGTTATTTAGAGATATATAAGGGACTGAGAGGCGTTATTTGGAGATATATAAGGGACCGAGAGGCGTTATTTAGAGATATATAAGGGACCGAGAGGTGTTATTTGGAGATATATAAGGGACCGAGAGGCGTTATTTGGAAATATATAAGGGACCGAGAGGCGTTATTTGGAGATCTATAAGGGACCGAGAGGTGTTATTTGGAGATATATAAGGGACCGAGAGGTGTTATTTAGAGATATATAAGGGACCGAGAGGTGTTATTTGGAGATATATAAGGGGACCGAGAGGCGTTATTTAGAGATATATAAGGGACGGAGAGGTGTTATTTGGAGATATATAAGGGACCGAGAGGCGTTATTTGGAGATATATAAGGGACCGAGAGGTGTTATTTAGAGATATATAAGGGACCGAGAGGCGTTATATGGAGATATATAAGGGACCGAGAGGCGTTATTTAGAGATATATAAGGGACCGAGAGGCGTTATTTGGAGATATATAAGGGACCGAGAGGCGTTATTTAGAGATATATAAGGACCGAGAGGCGTTATTTGGAGATATATAAGGGACCGAGAGGCGTTATTTAGAGATATATAAGGGACCGAGAGGTGTTATTTAGAGATATATAAGGGACCGAGAGCGTTATTTGGAGATATATAAGGGACCGAGAGGCGTTATTTAGAGATATATAAGGGACCGAGAGGTGTTATTTAGAGATATATAAGGGACCGAGAGGCGTTATTTAGAGATATATAAGGGACCGAGAGGCGTTATTTGAGATATATAAGGGACCGAGAGGCGTTATTTAGAGATATATAAGGGACCGAGAGGTGTTATTTAGAGATATATAAGGGACCGAGAGGTGTTATTTAGAGATATATAAGGGACCGAGAGGTGTTATTTAGAGATATATAAGGGACCGAGAGGCGTTATTTAGAGATATATAAGGGACCGAGAGGCGTTATTTGGAGATATATAAGGGACCGAGAGGCGTTATTTGGAGATATATAAGGGACCGAGAGGCGTTATTTAGAGATATATAAGGGACCGAGAGGTGTTATTTAGAGATATATAAGGGACTGAGAGGTGTTATTTAGAGATATATGAGGGACTGAGAGGCGTTATTTAGAGATATATAAGGGACCGAGAGGTGTTATTTAGAGATATATAAGGGACTGAGAGGTGTTATTTAGAGATATATGAGGGACTGAGAGGCGTTATTTAGAGATGTATAAGGGACCGAGAGGCGTTATTTAGAGATATATAAGGGACCGAGAGGCGTTATTTAGAGATATATAAGGGACGGAGAGGCGTTATTTAGAGATATATAAGGGACCGAGAGGTGTTATTTGGAGATATATAAGGGACCGAGAGGCGTTATTTTAGAGATATATAAGGGACCGAGAGGCGTTATTTAGAGATATATTAAGGGACCGAGAGGCGTTATTTAGAGATATATAAGGGACCGAGAGGCGTTATTTAGAGATATATAAGGGACTGAGAGGCGTTATTTAGAGATATATAAGGGACCGAGAGGCGTTATTTAGAGATATATAAGGGACCGAGAGGCGTTATTTAGAGATATATAAGGGACCGAGAGGTGTTATTTAGAGATATATAAGGGACCGAGAGGCGTTATTTAGAGATATATAAGGGACTGAGAGGCGTTATTTAGAGATATATAAGGGGACTGAGAGGCGTTATTTAGAGATATATAAGGGACCGAGAGGCGTTATTTAGAGATATATAAGGGACCGAGAGGCGTTATTTAGAGATATATAAGGGACCGAGAGGTGTTATTTAGAGATATATAAGGGACCGAGAGGTGTTATTTGGAGATATATAAGGGACCGAGAGGTGTTATTTAGAGATATATAAGGACTGAGAGGTGTTATTTTGAGATATATAAGGGACCGAGAGGCGTTATTTAGAGATATATAAGGGACTGAGAGGCGTTATTGAGAGATATTTAAGGGACCGAGAGGCGTTATTTAGAGATATATAAGGGACTGAGAGGCGTAATTGAGAGATATATAAGGGACCGAGAGGCGTTATTTGGAGATATATAAGGGACCGAGAGGCGTTTATTTAGAGATATATAAGGGACTGAGAGGTGTTATTTAGAGATATATAACGGACCGAGAGGCGTTATTTGGAGATATATAAGGGACTGAGAGGGTGTTATTTAGAGATATATAAGGGACCGAGAGGCGTTATTTAGAGATATATAAGGGACCGAGAGGCGTTATTTAGAGATATATAAGGGACCGAGAGGTGTTATTTAGAGATATATAAGGACCGAGAGGCGTTATTTAGAGATATATAAGGGACCAAGAGGCGTTATTTAGAGATATATAAGGGACGGAGAGGTGTTATTTAGAGATATATAAGGGACCGAGAGGCGTTATTTGGAGATATATAAGGGACTGAGAGGCGTTATTTAGAGATATATGAGGGACCGAGAGGCGTTATTTAGAGATATATAAGGGACCGAGAGGTGTTATTTAGAGATATATAAGGGACCGAGAGGCGTTATTTAGAGATATATAAGGGACTGAGAGGCGTTATTTGGAGATATATAAGGGACCGAGAGGCGTTATTTAGAGATATATAAGGGACCGAGAGGTGTTATTTGGAGATATATAAGGGACCGAGAGGTGTTATTTGGAGATATATAAGGGACCGAGAGGCGTTATTTGGAGATCTATAAGGGACCGAGAGGTGTTATTTGGAGATATATAAGGACCGAGAGGTGTTATTTGGAGATATATAAGGGACCGAGAGGCGTTATTTAGAGATATATAAGGGACTGAGAGGCGTTATTTAGAGATATATAAGGGACAGAGAGGTGTTATTTAGAGATATATAAGGGACCGAGAGGCGTTATTTGGAGATCTATAAGGGACCGAGAGATGTTATTTGGAGATATATAAGGGACCGAGAGGCGTTATTTAGAGATATATAAGGGACCGAGAGGCGTTATTTAGAGATATATAAGGGACGGAGAGGTGTTATTTGGAGATATATAAGGGACCGAGAGGCGTTATTTGGAGATATATAAGGGACTGAGAGGCGTTATTTAGAGATATATAAGGGACCGAGAGGTGTTATTTAGAGATATATAAGGGACCGAGAGGTGTTATTTGGAGATATATAAGGGACCGAGAGATGTTATTTGGAGATATATAAGGGACTGAGAGGCGTTATTTAGAGATATATAAGGGACCGAGAGGTGTTATTTAGAGATATATAAGGGACCGAGAGGTGTTATTTAGAGATATATAAGGGACCGAGAGGCGTTATTTAGAGATATATAAGGGACGGAGAGGTGTTATTTGGAGATATATAAGGGACCGAGAGGCGTTATTTAGAGATATATAAGGGACCGAGAGGTGTTATTTAGAGATATATAAGGGACCGAGAGGTGTTATTTAGAGATATATAAGGGACCGAGAGGCGTTATTTGGAGATATATAAGGGACCGAGAGGCGTTATTTGGAGATATATAAGGGACCGAGAGGCGTTATTTGGAGATATATAAGGGACCGAGAGGCGTTATTTGGAGAAAAATAAGGGACTGAGAGCTGTTATTTGGAGATATATAAGGGACCGAGAGGCGTTATTTAGAGATATATAAGGGACCGAGAGGCGTTATTTGGAGATATATAAGGGACTGAGAGGTGTTATTTGGAGATATATAAGGGACCGAGAGGCGTTATTTAGAGATATATAAGGACTGAGAGGTGTTATTTGGAGATATATAAGGGACCGAGAGGCGTTATTTAGAGATATATAAGGGACTGAGAGGCGTTATTTGGAGATATATAAGGGACCGAGAGGCGTTATTTGGAGATATATAAGGGACCGAGAGGTGTTATTTAGAGATATATAAGGGACCGAGAGGCGTTATTTGGAGATATATAAGGGACCGAGAGGCGTTATTTGGAGATATATAAGGGACCGAGAGGGGTTATTTAGAGATATATAAGGGACCGAGAGGTGTTATTTAGAGATATATAAGGGACCGAGAGGTGTTATTTAGAGATATATAAGGGACCGAGAGGTGTTATTTAGAGATATATAAGGGACCGAGAGGCGTTATTTAGAGATATATAAGGGACTGAGAGGCGTTATTTAGAGATATATAAGGGACCGAGAGTCGTTATTTGGAGATACATAAGGGACCGAGAGGCGTTATTTGGAGATATATAAGGGACCGAGAGGCGTTATTTAGAGATATATAAGGGGACCGAGAGGCGTTATTTAGAGATATATAAGGGACCGAGAGGCGTTATTTAGAGATATATAAGGGACGGAGAGGTGTTATTTAGAGATATATAAGGGACCGAGAGGTGTTATTTAGAGATATATCAGGGACCGAGAGGCGTTATTTAGAGATATATAAGGGACGAGAGGCGTTATTTAGAGATAGAAAAGGGACCGAGAGGTGTTATTTAGAGATATATAAGGGACCGAGAGGTGTTATTTAGAGATATACAAGGACTGAGAGGCGTTATTTAGAGATATATAAGGGACGGAGAGGCGTTATTTAGAGATATATAAGGGACCGAGAGGCGTTATTTAGAGATATATAAGGGACCGAGAGGTGTTATTTAGAGATATATAAGGGACCGAGAGGCGTTATTTAGAGATATATAAGGGACCGAGAGGCGTTATTTAGAGATATATAGGGACCGAGAGGCGTTATATAGAGATATATAAGGGGACCGAGAGGCGTTATTTAGAGATATATAAGGGACCGAGAGGTGTTATTTAGAGATATATAAGGGACTGAGAGGCGTTATTTAGAGATATATGAGGGACCGAGAGGCGTTATTTAGAGATATATAAGGGAACGAGAGGCGTTATTTAGAGATATATAAGGGACCGAGAGGCGTTATTTAGAGATATATAGGGACCGAGAGGCGTTATTTAGAGATATATAAGGGACCGAGAGGCGTTATTTAGAGATATATAAGGGACTGAGAGGCGTTATTTAGAGATATATGAGGGACCGAGAGGCGTTATTTAGAGATATATAAGGGAACGAGAGGCGTTATTTAGAGATATATAAGGGACCGAGAGGCGTTATTTAGAGATATATAAGGGACCGAGAGGTGTTATTTAGAGATATATAAGGGACAGAGAGGCGTTATTTAGAGATATATGAGGGACCGAGAGGCGTTATTAACAGATATATAAGGGACAGAGAGGCGTTATTTAGAGATATATGAGGGACCGAGAGGCGTTATTTAGAGATATATAAGGGACCGAGAGGCGTTATTTAGAGATATATAAGGGACTGAGAGGCGTTATTAGAGATATATAAGGGACCGAGAGGCGTTATTTAGAGATATATAAGGGACTGAGAGGCGTTATTTAGAGATATATAAGGGACCGAGAGGCGTTATTTAGAGATATATGAGGGACCGAGAGGTGTTATTTGGAGATATATAAGGGACCGAGAGGCGTTATTTGGAGATATATAAGGGACCGAGAGGCGTTATTTCGAGATATATAAGGGACCGAGAGGCGTTATTTCGAGATATATAAGGGACCGAGAGGCGTTATTTAGAGATATATAAGGGACTGAGACTCGTTATTTAGAGATATATAAGGGACCGAGAGGCGTTATTTAGAGATATATAAGGGACCGAGAGGCGTTATTTAGAGATATATAAGGGACCGAGAGGCGTTATTTAGAGATATATGAGGGACCGAGAGGCGTTATTTAGAGATATATAAGGGACCGAGAGGCGTTATTTAGAGATATATAAGGGACTGAGAGGCGTTATTTAGGAGATATATAAGGGACTGAGAGGCGTTATTTAGAGATATATAAGGGACTGAGAGGCGTTATTTAGAGATATATAAGGGACTGAGAGGCGTTATTTAGAGATATAGAAGGGACTGAGAGGTGTTATTTAGAGATATATAAGGGACCGAGAGGTGTTATTTAGAGATACATAAGAGAATGAGAGGTGTTATTTAGAGATATATAAGGGACCGAGAGGTGTTATTTAGAGATATATAAGGGACCGAGAGGTGTTATTTAGAGATACATAAGAGAATGAGAGGTGTTATTTGGAGATATATAAGGGACTGAGAGGCGTTATTTAGAGATATATAAGGACTGAGAGGCGTTATTTAGAGATATATAAGGGACTGAGAGGCGTTATTTAGAGATATATAAGGGACTGAGAGGTGTTATTTAGAGATATATAAGGGACTGAGAGGCGTTATTTAGAGATATTTTAGGGACCGAGAGGTGTTATTTAGAGATATATAAGGGACTGAGAGGTGTTATTTAGAGATATATAAGGGACCGAGAGGCGTTATTTAGAGATATATAAGGGACCGAGAGGCGTTATTTAGAGATATATAAGGGACTGAGAGGTGTTATTTAGAGATATATAAGGGACTGAGAGGCGTTATTTAGAGATATATAAGGGAATGAGAGGTGTTTATTTAGAGATATATAAGGGAATGAGAGGTGTTATTTAGGAGATATATAAGGGACCCTGAGAGGTGTTATTTGGAGATATATAAGGGACA
>NW_027139914.1:45000-78961 GCF_035084215.1 Heptranchias perlo | reverse complement strand
TGAGGGGGAGAGTGTGGGTCCGATTTTAAAGCTATCATTGTTCATCAATTCACATTCTCAAAAATGCTCGCTCCTCGTTTGCAGTTTATCCATCTCTCTCCCTGGGTTTATTCCCCTTTCTCTCTCTCTCCCTGGGTTTATTCCCCTTTCTCTCTCTCTCCCTGGGTTTATTCCCCTTTCTCTCTCTCCCCCTGGGTTTATTCCCCTTTCTCTCTCTCTCCCTGGGTTTATTCTCCTTTCTCTCTCTCTCCCTGGGTTTATTCCCCTTTCTCTCTCTCTCCCTGGGTTTATTCTCCTTTCTCTCTCTCTCCCTGGGTTTATTCTCCTTTCTCTCTCTCTCCCTGGGTTTATTCCCCTTTCTCTCTCTCTCCCTGGGTTTATTCTCCTTTCTCTCTCTCTCCCTGGGTTTATTCCCCTTTCTCTCTCTCTCTCCCTGGGTTTATTCTCCTTTCTCTCTCTCTCCCTGGGTTTATTCTCCTTTCTCTCTCTCTCCCTGGGTTTATTCTCCTTTCTCCCTCTCTCCCTGGGTTTATTCCCCTTTCTCTCTCTCTCCCTGGGTTTATTCTCCTTTCTCTCTCTCCCTGGGTTTATTCTCCTTTCTCTCTCTCTCCCTGGGTTTATTCCCCTTTCTCTCTCTCCCCCTGGGTTTATTCTCCTTTCTCTCTCTCTCCCTGGGTTTATTCTCCTTTCTCTCTCTCTCCCTGGGTTTATTCTCCTTTCTCTCTCTCTCCCTGGGTTTATTCCCCTTTCTCTCTCTCTCCCTGGGTTTATTCCCCTTTCGTCTCTCTCTCCCTGGGTTTATTCTCCTTTCTCTCTCTCCCTGGGTTTATTCCCCTTTCTCTCTCTCTCCCTGGGTTTATTCTCCTTTCTCTCTCTCTCCCTGGGTTTATTCTCCTTTCTCTCTCTCTCCCTGGGTTTATTCCCCTTTCTCTCTCTCTCCCTGGGTTTATTCCCCTTTCTCTCTCTCCCCCTGGGTTTATTCTCCTTTCTCTCTCTCTCCCTGGGTTTATTCCCCTTTCTCTCTCTCTCCCTGGGTTTATTCCCCTTTCTCTCTCTCCCCTGGGTTTATTCTCCTTTCTCTCTCTCTCCCTGGGTTTATTCCCCTTTCTCTCTCTCTCCCTGGGTTTATTCTCCTTTCTCTCTCACTCCCTGGGTTTATTCCCCTTTCTCTCTCTCTATCCCTGGGTTTATTCCCCTTTCTCTCTCTCTCCCTGGGTTTATTCCCCTTTCTCTCTCTCTCCCTGGGTTTATTCCCCTTTCTCTCTCTCTCCCTGGGTTTATTCTCCTTTCTCTCTCTCTCCCTGGGTTTATTCTCCTTTCTCTCTCTCTCCCTGGGTTTATTCCCCTTTCTCTCTCTCTCCCTGGGTTTATTCTCCTTTCTCTCTCTCTCCCTGGGTTTATTTCCCTTTCTCTCTCTCTCCCTGGGTTTATTCCCCTTTCTCTCTCTCCCTGGGTTTATTCTCCTTTCTCTCTCTCTCCCTGGGTTTATTCCCCTTTCTCTCTCTCTCTCCCTGGGTTTATTCTCCTTTCTCTCTCTCTCCCTGGGTTTATTCCCCTTTCTCTCTCTCTCTCCCTGGGTTTATTCTCCTTTCTCTCTCTCTCCCTGGGTTTATTCTCCTTTCTCTCTCTCTCCCTGGGTTTATTCCCCTTTCTCTCTCTCTCCCTGGGTTTATTCCCCTTTCTCTCTCTCTCCCTGGGTTTATTCCCCTTTCTCTCTCTCTCCCTGGGTTTATTCTCCTTTCTCTCTCTCTCCCTGGGTTTATTCCCCTTTCTCTCGTCTCTCCCTGGGTTTATTCTCCTTTCTTTCTCTCTCCCTGGGTTTATTCCCCTTTCTCTCTCTCTCCTGGGTTTATTCTCCTTTCTCTCTCTCTCCCTGGGTTTATTCCCCTTTCTCTCTCTCTCCCTGGGTTTATTCTCCTTTCTCTCTCTCTCCCTGGGTTTTTTCTCCTTTCTCTCTCTCTCCCTCGGTTTATTCCCCTTTCTCTCTCTCTCCCTGGGTTTATTCTCCTTTCTCTCTCTCCCCCTGGGTTTATTCCCCTTTCTCTCTCTCTCTCTGGGTTTATTCCCCTTTCTCTCTCTCTCCCTGGGTTTATTCCCCTTTCTCTCTCTCTCCCTGGGTTTATTCTCCTTTCTCTCTCTCCCCCTGGGTTTATTCTCCTTTCTCTCTCTCTCCCTGGGTTTATTCCCCTTTCTCTCTCTCTCCCTGGGTTTATTCTCCTTTCTCTCTCTCTCCCTGGGTTTATTCCCCTTTCTCTCTCTCTCCCTGGGTTTATTCTCCTTTCTCTCTCTCTCCCTGGGTTTATTCCCCTTTCTCTCTCTCTCCCTGGGTTTATTCTCCTTTCTGTCTCTCTCCCTGGGTTTATTCCCCTTTCTCTCTCTCTCCCTGGGTTTATTCTCCTTTCTCTCTCTCTCCCTGGGTTTATTCCCCTTTCTCTCTCTCTCCCTGGGTTTATTCTCCTTTCTCTCTCTCTCCCTGGGTTTATTCCCCTTTCTCTCTCTCTCCCTGGGTTTATTCTCCTTTCTCTCTCTCTCCCTGGGTTTATTCCCCTTTCTCTCTCTCTCCCTGGGTTTATTCTCCTTTCTCTCTCTCTCCCTGGGTTTATTCCCCTTTCTCTCTCTCTCCCTGGGTTTATTCCCCTTTCTCTCTCTCTCCCTGGGTTTATTCCCCTTTCTCTCTCTCTCCCTGGGTTTATTCTCCTTTCTCTCTCTCTCCCTGGGTTTATTCTCCTTTCTCTCTCTCTCCCTGGGTTTATTCTCCTTTCTCTCTCTCTCCCTGGGTTTATTCCCCTTTCTCTCTCTCTCCCTGGGTTTATTCCCCTTTCTCTCTCTCTCCCTGGGTTTATTCTCCTTTCTCTCTCTCCCCCTGGGTTTATTCCCCTTTCTCTCTCTCTCCCTGGGTTTATTCTCCTTTCTCTCTCTCCCCCTGGGTTTATTCTCCTTTCTCTCTCTCTCCCTGGGTTTATTCCCCTTTCTCTCTCTCTCCCTGGGTTTATTCTCCTTTCTCTCTCTCTCCCTGGGTTTATTCCCCTTTCTCTCTCTCTCCCTGGGTTTATTCTCCTTTCTCTCTCTCTCCCTGGGTTTATTCTCCTTTCTCTCTCTCTCCCTGGGTTTATTCCCCTTTCTCTCTCTCTCCCTGGGTTTATTCCCCTTTCTCTCTCTCCCTGGGTTTATTCCCCTTTCTCTCTCTCTCTCCCTGGGTTTATTCTCCTTTCTCTCTCTCTCCCTGGGTTTATTCCCCTTTCTCTCTCTCCCTGGGTTTATTCTCCTTTCTCTCTCTCTCCCTGGGTTTATTCCCCTTTCTCTCTCTCTCCCTGGGTTTATTCCCCTTTCTCTCTCTCTCCCTGGGTTTATTCTCCTTTCTCTCTCTCTCCCTGGGTTTATTCTCCTTTCTCTCTCTCTCCCTGGGTTTATTCTCCTTTCTCTCTCTCTCCCTGGGTTTATTCTCCTTTCTCTCTCTCTCCCTGGGTTTATTCCCCTTTCTCTCTCTCTCCCTGGGTTTATTCCCCTTTCTCTCTCTCTCCCTGGGTTTATTCTCCTTTCTCTCTCTCTCCCTGGGTTTATTCCCCTTTCTCTCTCTCCCTTGGTTTATTCCCCTTTCTCTCTCTCTCCCTGGGTTTATTCCCCTTTCTCTCTCTCTCCCTGGGTTTATTCCCCTTTCTCTCTCTCTCCCTGGGTTTATTCCCCTTTCTCTCTCTCTCCCTGGGTTTATTCCCCTTTCTCTCTCTCTCCCTGGGTTTATTCCCCTTTCTCTCTCTCTCCCTGGGTTTATTCCCCTTTCTCTCTCTCTCCCTGGGTTTATTCCCCTTTCTCTCTCTCTCCCTGGGTTTATTCTCCTTTCTCTCTCTCTCCCTGGGTTTATTCCCCTTTCTCTCTCTCTCCCTGGGTTTATTCCCCTTTCTCTCTCTCCCTGGGTTTATTCCCCTTTCTCTCTCTCTCTCCCTGGGTTTATTCTCCTTTCTCTCTCTCTCCCTGGGTTTATTCCCCTTTCTCTCTCTCCCTGGGTTTATTCTCCTTTCTCTCTCTCTCGCTGGGTTTATTCCCCTTTCTCTCTCTCTCCCTGGGTTTATTCCCCTTTCTCTCTCTCTCCCTGGGTTTATTCCCCTTTCTCTCTCTCCCCTGGGTTTATTCCCCTTTCTCTCTCTCTCCCTGGGTTTATTCCCCTTTCTCTCTCTCTCCCTGGGTTTATTCCCCTTTCTCTCTCTCTCCCTGGGTTTATTCTCCTTTCTCTCTCTCTCCCTGGGTTTATTCCCCTTTCTCTCTCTCTCCCTGGGTTTATTCCCCTTTCTCTCTCTCTCCCTGGGTTTATTCTCCTTTCTCTCTCTCTCCCTGGGTTTATTCTCCTTTCTCTCTCTCCCCTGGGTTTATTCTCCTTTCTCTCTCTCTCCCTGGGTTTATTCTCCTTTCTCTCTCTCTCCCTGGGTTTATTCCCCTTTCTCTCTCTCCCCCTGGGTTTATTCTCCTTTCTCTCTCTCTCCCTGGGTTTATTCCCCTTTCTCTCTCTCTCCCTGGGTTTATTCCCCTTTCTCTCTCTCTCCCTGGGTTTATTCCCCTTTCTCTCTCTCCCCCTGGGTTTATTTCTCCTTTCTCTCTCTCTCTCCCTGGGTTTATTCTCCTTTCTCTCTCTCTCCCTGGGTTTATTCTCCTTTCTCTCTCTCCCCCTGGGTTTATTTCTCCTTTCTATCTCTCCATTTCTCACTCACCTCCTCGAATTTACTGGCTTTGTATTTTTCGGCCCCTTTGAGAAAGTTCAACAATATCAGATCACAGATCACCGCTCCCTGCAGAGAGAGGAGAGACGGAGAGAGTTACACTCAATAGGGTGAGGCACCGAACCCCGACAGTGTGTCCCCCATTTTATACCCAGTGTCGGCATCGAGCGCTCCCAGGGGGCAGGTGCAGGGTTAGATACAGAGTAAAGCTCCCTCTACACTGTCCCATCAAACACTCCCAGGTTCAGGTACAGGGTTAGATACAGAGTAAAGCTCCCTCTACACTGTCCCATCAAACACTCCCAGGGTCAGGTACAGGGTTAGATACAGAGTAAAGCTCCCTCTACACTGTCCCATCAAACACTCCCATGGTCAGGTACAGGGTTAGATACAGAGTAAAGCTCCCTCTACACTGTCCCGTCAAACACTCCCAGGGTCAGGTGCAGGGTTAGATACAGAGTAAAGCTCCCTCTGCACTGTCCCATCAAACACTCCCAGGGTCAGGTACAGGGTTAGATACAGAGTAAAGCTCCCTCTACACTGTCCCATCAAACACTCCCAGGGTCAGGTACAGGGTTAGATACAGAGTAAAGCTCCCTCTACACTGTCCCATCAAACACTCCCAGGGTCAGGTACAGGGTTGGATACAGAGTAAAGCTCCCTCTACACTGTCCCATCAAACACTCCCAGGGTCAGGTACAGGGCTAGATACAGAGTAAAGCTCCCTCCACACTGTCCCATCAAACACTCCCAGGATAAATTATCCTCCACCCACTGCATTCTGCTGGAGAGATAATCCTGCTTTAATCGGGAGAAGTTGCCGTAGTTTCGGTGTTGAGCTCTGTTTGCTGCAGTGCATCGAGACTCTGCTTAAATGGACTCTGTTTGCTGCAGTTTGCAGAGACTCTGTATAAATAGAGTCTGTTTGTTGCAGTTTGCAGACACTCTGTTTAAATAGAGTCTGTTTGCTGCAGTTTGCAGAGACTCTGTTCAAAAAGACTCTGTTTGCTGTAGTTTGCAGAGACCCTGTTTAAATAGTCTGTTTGCTGCAGTTTGCAGACACTCTGTTTAAATAGACTCTGTTTGCTGTAGTTTGCAGAGACCCTGTTTAAATAGTCTCTGTTTGCTGTAGTTTGTATAGACTCTGTTTAAATAGACTCTGTTTGCTGTAGTTTGCAGAGACCCTGTTTAAATAGACTCTGTTTGCTGTAGTTTGTGGAGACTCTGTTTAAATAGACACTGTTTGCTGTAGTTTGCAGAGACCCTTTTTAAATAGACTCTGTTTGCTGTAGTTTGTGGAGACTCTGTTTGAATAGACTCTGTTTGCTGTAGTTTGCAGAGACCCTGTTTAAATAGACTCTGTTTGCTGTAGTTTGTGGAGACTCTGTTTAAATAGACTCTGTTTGCTGTAGTTTGCAGAGACCCTGTTTAAATAGACTCTGTTTGCTGAAGTTTGCAGAGTCTCTGTTTAAATGGATTCTGTTTGCTGTAGTTTGCAGAGACCCTGTTTAAATAGACTCTGTTTGCTGTAGTTTGTGGAGACTCTGTTTAAATAGACTCTGTTTGCTGCAGTTTGCAGAGACCCTGTTTAAATAGACTCTGTTTGCTGTAGTTTGTGGAGACTCTGTTTAAATCGACTCTGTTTGCTGTAGTTTGCAGAGACCCTGTTTAAATAGACTCTGTTTGCTGTAGTTTGTGGAGACTCTGTTTAAATAGACTCTGTTTGCTGTAGTTTGCAGAGACCCTGTTTAAATAGACTCTGTTTGCTGAAGTTTGCAGAGTCTCTGTTTAAATGGATTCTGTTTGCTGTTGTTTGCAGAGACCCTGTTTAAATAGACTCTGTTTGCTGCAGTTTGCAGAGACCCTGTTTAAATAGACTCTTTTTGCTGCAGTTTGCAGAGACTCTGTTTGCTGTATTTTGCTGAGACTCTGTTTAAATGGATTTTGTTTGCTGTAGTTTGCAGAGACTCTCTTTAAATAGAATCTGTTTGCTGCAGTTTGCAGAGACTCTGTTTAAATAGACTCTGTTTGCTGTTGTTTGCAGAGACCATGTTTAAATAGACTCTGTTTGCTGCAGTTTGCAGATACCCTGTTTAAATAGACTCTGTTTGCTGCAGTTTGCAGAGACTCTGTTTACTGTATTTTGCAGAGACTCTCTTTAAATAGAATCTGTTTGCTGCAGTTTGCAGAGACTCTGTTTAAATAGACTCTGTTTGCTGTAGTTTGCAGAGACCCTGTTTAAATAGAGTCTGTTTGCTGTAGTTTGCAGAGACCCTGTTTAAATAGACTCTGTTTGCTGTAGTTTGTGGAGACTCTGTTTAAATAGACTCTGTTTGCTGTAGTTTGT
Organism: Heptranchias perlo; assembly: GCF_035084215.1. Classification (NCBI taxonomy): domain Eukaryota; kingdom Metazoa; phylum Chordata; class Chondrichthyes; order Hexanchiformes; family Hexanchidae; genus Heptranchias; species Heptranchias perlo. The sequence continues at coordinate 71,905 of NW_027139914.1, read as the reverse complement.
AGAGACTCTGTTTAAATAGACTCTGTTTGCTGTAGTTTGCAGAGATTCTGTTTAAATAGGCTATGTTTGTTGCAGTTTGCAGAGACTCTATTTAAATAGACTCTGTTTGCTGTAGTTTGCAGAGACTCTGTTTAAATAGACTCTGTTTGCTGTAGTTTGTGGAGACTCTGTTTACATAGACTCTGTTTGCTGTGAGACCTGTTATAAGTCCCATCCCCACCTTCCAACCCATTGGCTGACACAGTGGTGTCTGAAGGGAGAGTCCAGATTAACCGTTCCCACTTGTCGTGAGAGGTTTCGACACCTGATCGCTCCCAATCTTTATTGTGAAGGGAAGTTCTCGCCACTGGACTGTGTTCAGAGATGAGATGCCTTCCTCTGGGAGATGTGTGGGTCTCTCTGAAATGTGCTTTCACCCAGGAACTGCGGTTAAATGGTCACCCGTTCCAGATAATGCTGACGAGCCCATTCTGTTCACTAATCCTCTCGTGCCTCTCCTTGGGAGTGTGGGCGATGGTGGGGCGGGGAGAGGGGGCTGGTGATCGACGGCCACCTCAGGTCTAGGACATGGTCTCAGACTCACCACTCCAATGGACGTGAAGGCAGTGACCATGTTAATCACAGTTGGAATGATGTCAAACCTTGAGGCCTGGGAGAGAGAAAGATAAGAATTTCAGGATAGACGAGAGGACTCCAATCAACCCCTCGACAACAGCAACTCCCAGACACCCTCAACTTCGTCAAATCTCCCAAGGCGCTTTGCAGGAGCGTAGATCAGACAGAATCTGACCCCGAGCCCCACGAGGAGATATTCGGACCGGTGACCAAAAGCTCGGGCAAAGAGGGAGGTTTTAAGGAGCGTCTTAAAGGAGGAGAGAGAGAGAGAGGCGGAGAGGTTCAGGGAGGGAATTCCAGAGCTCAGGGCCCCAGGCAGCTGAAGGCACGGCCGCCAATGGTGGAGCGATGGGAATCGGGGAGGGATGGACAAGAGGGCGGAATTGGAGGAGGGCAGAGATCTCGGAGGGTGGTAGGAGGTTACAGAGATAGGGAGGGAGGGCGAGGGATATGAACACATGGATTAGAATTTTAAAGATGGAGTCAAGATACTGATCGTAGGAATGCAGGAACAGGAGGAGGCCATTCAGCCCCTCGATCCTGTTCCGCCATTCCATGAGACCATGTCTGATCCGTATCTTAACCCCATTTACCCCCCTTGGTTCCCTGACCCTTGATCCCCTCACCCAACAAAAATCGATCGATCTCGGGTTTGAAATTCCCAATTGACCCCCGGCCCCGACAGCTTTTTGGGGGGGGAGAGTTCCAGATTCTCCACTCCCCCTTTGTGTGAAGAAATGCTTCCTGACATCACCCCTGGACGGGCCCAGCTCTCATTTTAAGATTCCGCCCCCTTGTTCTGGACTCTCCCCCTCCCACCAGAGGAAATAGTTTCTCTCCATTGACCCTATCGAATCCTTCAATCATCTCAAACCCCCTCGATTAGATCACCCCTTAATCTTCTACACTCGAGGGAACACAAGCCCGGTCTGTGCGACCCCTCCTCGGGATTTAACCCTTTTAGCCCCGGGTATTATTCTGGTGAGGTGGGAAGAACAAGAAGGCCACACACTGTTTGGATAATCAGAGTCTACACGGGGAAGAGGAGCAGAGGGATTTGGAGGTACAGATACACAAAGTAGTGACTCAGGTTAATAAGGCCATAAAAAAAGGCAAATCCATCACTGGGGTTAATTTCCAGAGGGGCAGAATTGAAAAGCAGAGAAGTTATGTCAAACTTGAATAGAACCTTGGTTAGACCACACTTGGAGCACTGTGTACAGTTCTGGTCTCCATATACCTTGGTTAGACCACACTCGGAGCACTGTGCACAGTTCTGGTCTCCATATACCTTGGTTAGACCACACTTGGAGCACTGTGCACAGTTCTGGTCTCCATATACCTTGGTTAGACCACACTCGGAGCATTGTGCACAGTTCTGGTCTCCATATACCTTGGTTAGACCACACTCGGAGCATTGTGCACAGTTCTGGTCTCCATATACCTTGGTTAGACCACACTTGGAGCACTGTGCACAGTTCTGGTCTCCATATACCTTGGTTAGACCACACACGGAGCACTGTGCACAGTTCTGGTCTCCATATACCTTGGTTAGACCGCACTTGGAGCACTGTGTACAGTTCTGGTATCAATATACCTTGGTTAGACCACACTTGGAGCACTGTGCACAGTTCTGGTCTCAATATACCTTGGTTAGACCACACTTGGAGCACTGTGCACAGTTCTGGTCTCAATATACCTTGGTTAGACCACACTTGGAGCACTGTGCACAGTTCTGGTCTCCATATACCTTGGTTAGACCACACTTGGAGCACTGTGTACAGTTCTGGTCTCAATATACCTTGGTTAGACCACACTTGGAGCACTGTGCACAGTTCTGGTCTCCATATACCTTGGTTAGACCACACTTGGAGCACTGTGTACAGTTCTGGTCTCAATATACCTTGGTTAGATCGCACTTGGAGCACTGTGCACAGTTCTGGTCTCCATATACCTTGGTTAGACCGCACTTGGAGCACTGTGTACAGTTCTGGTCTCAATATACCTTGGTTAGATCACACTTGGAGCACTGTGCACAGTTCTGGTCTCCATATACCTTGGTTAGACCGCACTTGGAGCACTGTGTACAGTTCTGGTCTCCATATCCTTGGTTAGACCGCACTTGGAGCACTGTGCACAGTTCTGGTCTCCATATACCTCGGTTAGACCACACTTGGAGCACTGTGCACAGTTCTGGTCTCAATATACCTTGGTTAGACCACACTTGGAGCACTGTGTACAGTTCTGGTCTCCATATACATTGGTTAGACCGTACTTGGAGCACTGTGCACAGTTCTGGTCTCCATATACCTTGGTTAGACCGCACTTGGAGCACTGTGCACAGTTCTGGTCTCCATATACCTTGGTTAGACCAAACTTGGAACACTGTACAGTTCTGGTCTCAATATACCTTGGTTAGATCACACTTGGAGCACTGTGTACAATTCTGGTCTCCATATACCTTGGTTAGACCACACTTGGAGCACTGTGTACAGTTCCGGTCTCCATATACCTTGGTTGGACCACACTTGGAGCACTGTGCACAGTTCTGGTCTCCATATACCTTGGTTAGAGCACACTTGGAGCACTGTGTACAGTTCTGGTCTCCATATCGTTGGTTAGACTGCACTTGGAGCACTGTGCACAGTTCTGGTCTCCATATACCTTGGTTAGACCACACTTGGAGCACTGTGTACTGTTCTGGTCTCCATATACATTGGTTAGACCGCACTTGGAGCACTGTGCACAGTTCTGGTCTCCATAAACCTTGGTTAGACCAAACTTGGAGCACTGTGTACAGTTCTGGTCTCAATATACCTTGGTTAGATCACACTTGGAGCATTGTGTACAGTTCTGGTCTCCATATACCTTGGTTGGACCACACTTGGAGCACTGTGCACAGTTCTGGTCTCCATATACCTTGGTTGGACCACACTTGGATCACTGTGCACAGTTCTGGTCTCCATATACCTTGGTTAGACCACACTCGGAGCACTGTGCACATTTCTGGTCTCCATATACCTTGGTTAGACCACACTTGGAGCACTGTGTACAGTTCTGGTCTCCATATACCTTGGTTGGACCACACTTGGAGCACTGTGCACAGTTCTGGTCTCCATATACCTTGGTTAGACCACACTTGGAGCACTGTGCACAGTTCTGGTCTCCATATACCTTGGTTAGACCACACTTGGAGCACTGTGTGCAGTTCTGGTCTCAATATACCTTGGTTAGATCACACTTGGAGCATTGTGTACAGTTCTGGTCTCCATATACCTTGGATAGACCACACTTGGAGCACTGTGCACAGTTCTGGTCTCCATATACCTTGGTTAGACCACACTCGGAGCACTGTGCACAGTTCTGGTCTCCATATACCTTGGTTAGACCACACTTGGAGCACTGTGCACAGTTCTGGTCTCCATATACCTTGGTTAGACCACACTCGGAGCACTGTGCACAGTTCTGGTATCCATATACCTTGGTTAGACCGCACTTGGAGCACTGTGTACAGTTCTGGTCTCAATATACCTTGGTTAGACCACACTTGGAGCACTGTGCACAGTTCTGGTCTCAATATACCTTGGTTAGACCACACTTGGAGCACTGTGCACAGTTCTGGTCTCAATATATCTTGGTTAGACCACACTTGGAGCACTGTGCACAGTTCTGGTCTCCATATACCTTGGTTAGACCGCACTTGGAGCACTGTGTACAGTTCTGGTCTCAATATACCTTGGTTAGACCACACTTGGAGCACTGTGCACAGTTCTGGTCTCCATATACCCTGGTTAGACCGCACTTGGAGCACTGTGTACAGTTCTGGTCTCAATATACCTTGGTTAGATCACACTTGGAGCACTGTGCACAGTTCTGGTCTCCATATACCTTGGTTAGACCGCACTTGGAGCACTGTGTACAGTTCTGGTCTCAATATACCTTGGTTAGATCACACTTGGAGCACTGTGCACAGTTCTGGTCTCCATATACCTTGGTTAGACCGCACTTGGAGCACTGTGTACAGTTCTGGTCTCCATATCCTTGGTTAGACCGCACTTGGAGCACTGTGCACAGTTCTGGTCTCCATATACCTCGGTTAGACCACACTTGGAGCACTGTGCACAGTTCTGGTCTCCATATACCTTGGTTAGACCACTCGTGGAGCACTGTGTACTGTTCTGGTCTCCATATACAATGGTTAGACCGCACTTGGAGCACTGTGCACAGTTCTGGTCTCCGTATACCTTGGTTAGACCACACTTGGAGCACTGTGTCCAGTTCTGGTCTCAATATACCTTGGTTAGATCACACTTGGAACATTGTGTACAGTTCTGGTCTCCATATACCTTGGTTGGACCACACTTGGAGCACTGTGCACAGTTCTGGTCTCCATATACCTTGGTTGGACCACACTTGGAGCACTGTGCACAGTTCTGGTCTCCATATACCTTGGTTAGACCACACTCGGAGCACTGTGCACAGTTCTGGTCTCCATATACCTTGGTTAGACCACACTTGGAGCACTGTGTACAGTTCTGGTCTCCATATACCTTGGTTGGACCACACTTGGAGCACTGTGCACAGTTCTGGTCTCCATATACCTTGGTTAGAGCACACTTGGAGCACTGTGCACAGTTCTGGTCTCCATATACCTTGGTTAGACCACACTTGGAGCACTGTGTACAGTTCTGGTCTCAATATACCTTGGTTAGATCACACTTGGAGCATTGTGTACAGTTCTGGTCTCCATATACCTTGGATAGACCACACTTGGAGCACTGTGTACAGTTCTGGTCTCCATATACCTTGGTTGGACCACACTTGGAGCACTGTGCACAGTTCTGGTCTCCATATACCTTGGTTTGACCACACTTGGAGCACTGTGCACAGTTCTGGTCTCCATATACCTTGGTTGGACTGCACTTGGAGCACTGTGCATAGTTCTGGTCTCCATATACCTTGGTTAGACCACACTTGGAGCACTGTGCACAGTTCTGGTCTCCATATACCTTGGTTGGACCACACTTGGAGCACTGTGCACAGTTCTGGTCTCCATATACCTTGGTTAGACCGCACTCGGAGCATTGTGCACAGTTCTGGTCTCCATATACCTTGGTTAGAGCACACTTGGAGCACTGTGTACAGTTCTGGTCTCCATATACCTTGGTTAGACCACACTTGGAGCACTGTGCACAGTTCTGGTCTCCATATACCTTGGTTGGACCGCACTTGGAGCACTGTTTACAGTTCTGGTCTCCATATACCTTGGTTGGACCACACTTGGCGCACTGTGTACAGTTCTGGTCTCCATATACCTTGGTTAGACCACACTTGGAGCACTGTGCACAGTTCTGGTCTCCATATACCTTGGTTGGACCACACTTGGCGCACTGTGTACAGTTCTGGTCTCCATATACCTTGGTTAGACCGCACTTGGAGCACTGTGTACAGTTCTGGTCTCCATATACCTTGGTTAGACCACACTCGGAGCACTGTGCACAGTTCCAGTCTCCATATACCTTGGTTAGACCACACTTGGAGCACTGTGCACAGTTCTGGTCTCCATATACCTTGGTTAGACCACACTTGGAGCACTGTGCACAGTTCTGGTCTCCATATACCTTGGTTAGACCACACTTGGAGCACTGTGCACAGTTCTGGTCTCCATATACCTTGGTTAGACCACACTTGGAGCACTGTGCACAGTTCTGGTCTCCATATACCTTGGATAGACCACACTTGGAGCACTGTGCACAGTTCTGGTCTCCATATACCTTGGTTGGACCACACTTGGAGTACTGTGTACAGTTCTGGTCTCCATATACCTTGGTTGGACCACACTTGGAGCACTGTGCACAGTTCTGGTCTCCATATACCTTGGTTGGACCACACTTGGAGCACTGTGCACAGTTCTGGTCTCCATATACCTTGGTTAGACCACACTTGGAGCACTGTGCACAGTTCTGGTCTCCATATACCTTGGTTAGATCACACATGGAGCACTGTGCACAGTTCTGGTCTCCATATACCTGGGTTAGACCACACTCGGAGCACTGTGCACAGTTCTGGTCTCCATATACCTGGGTTAGACCACACTTGGAGCACTGTGCACAGTTCTGGTCTCCATATACCTGGGTTAGACCACACTTGGAGCACTGTGCACAGTTCTGGTCTCCATATACCTTGGTTAGACCACACTCGGAGCACTGTGCACAGTTCTGGTCTCCATATACCTTGGTTAGACCACACTCGGAGCACTGTGCACAGTTCCAGTCTCCATATACCTTGGTTAGACCACACTTGGAGCACTGTGCACAGTTCTGGTCTCAATATACCTTGGTTAGACCACACTTGGAGCACTGTGCACAGTTCTGGTCTCCATATACCTCGGTTAGACCACACTTGGAGCACTGTGCACAGTTCTGGTCTCAATATACCTTGGTTAGACCACACTTGGAGCACTGTGTACAGTTCTGGTCTCCATATACATTGGTTAGACCGTACTTGGAGCACTGTGCACAGTTCTGGTCTCCATATACCTTGGTTAGACCGCACTTGGAGCACTGTGCACAGTTCTGGTCTCCATATACCTTGGTTCGACCAAACTTGGAACACTGTACAGTTCTGGTCTCAATATACCTTGGTTAGATCACACTTGGAGCACTGTGTACAATTCTGGTCTCCATATACCTTGGTTAGACCACACTTGGAGCACTGTGTACAGTTCCGGTCTCCATATACCTTGGTTGGACCACACTTGGAGCACTGTGCACAGTTCTGGTCTCCATATACCTTGGTTAGAGCACACTTGGAGCACTGTGTACAGTTCTGGTCTCCATATCCTTGGTTAGACTGCACTTGGAGCACTGTGCACAGTTCTGGTCTCCATATACCTTGGTTAGACCACACTTGGAGCACTGTGTACTGTTCTGGTCTCCATATACATTGGTTAGACCGCACTTGGAGCACTGTGCACAGTTCTGGTCTCCATAAACCTTGGTTAGACCAAACTTGGAGCACTGTGTACAGTTCTGGTCTCAATATACCTTGGTTAGATCACACTTGGAGCATTGTGTACAGTTCTGGTCTCCATATACCTTGGTTGGACCACACTTGGAGCACTGTGCACAGTTCTGGTCTCCATATACCTTGGTTGGACCACACTTGGATCACTGTGCACAGTTCTGGTCTCCATATACCTTGGTTAGACCACACTCGGAGCACTGTGCACAGTTCCAGTCTCCATATACCTTGGTTAGACCACACTTGGAGCACTGTGCACAGTTCTGGTCTCCATATACCTTGGTTAGACCACACTTGGAGCACTGTGCACAGTTCTGGTCTCCATATACCTTGGTTAGACCACACTTGGAGCACTGTGCACAGTTCTGGTCTCCATATACCTTGGTTAGACCACACTTGGAGCACTGTGCACAGTTCTAGTCTCCATATACCTTGGATAGACCACACTTGGAGCACTGTGCACAGTTCTGGTCTCCATATACCTTGGTTGGACCACACTTGGAGTACTGTGTACAGTTCTGGTCTCCATATACCTTGGTTGGACCACACTTGGAGCACTGTGCACAGTTCTGGTCTCCATATACCTTGGTTGGACCACACTTGGAGCACTGTGCACAGTTCTGGTCTCCATATACCTTGGTTAGACCACACTTGGAGCACTGTGCACAGTTCTGGTCTCCATATACCTTGGTTAGATCACACATGGAGCACTGTGCACAGTTCTGGTCTCCATATACCTGGGTTAGACCACACTCGGAGCACTGTGCACAGTTCTGGTCTCCATATACCTGGGTTAGACCACACTTGGAGCACTGTGCACAGTTCTGGTCTCCATATACCTGGGTTAGACCACACTTGGAGCACTGTGCACAGTTCTGGTCTCCATATACCTTGGTTAGACCACACTCGGAGCACTGTGCACAGTTCTGGTCTCCATATACCTTGGTTAGACCACACTCGGAGCACTGTGCACAGTTCCAGTCTCCATATACCTTGGTTAGACCACACTTGGAGCACTGTGCACAGTTCTGGTCTCCATATACCTTGGTTAGACCACACTTGGAGCACTGTGCACAGTTCTGGTCTCCATATACCTTGGTTAGACCACACTTGGAGCACTGTGCACAGTTCTGGTCTCCATATACCTTGGTTAGACCACACTTGGAGCACTGTGCACAGTTCTGGTCTCCATATACCTTGGTTAGACCACACTTGGAGCACTGTGCACAGTTCTGGTCTCCATATACCTTGGTCAGACCACACTTGGAGCACTGTGCACAGTTCTGGTCTCCATATACCTTGGTTAGACCACACTTGGAGCACTGTGCACAATTCTGGTCTCCATATACCTTGGTTAGACCACACTTGGAGCACTGTGCACAGTCCTGGTCTCCATATTATAAAGAGGATATAGAGGCACTGGAGAAGGTGCAAAAAAGATTTACAAGGATGATCCCAGAACTGAGAGGTTTATAACTATCAGGAAAGACTGAACAGGCTGGGGCTCTTTTCTCTAGAAAAGAGAAGACTGAGGGGTGACCTGATCGAGGTCTTTAAGATTATGAAAGGGTTCGATAGGGTAGACGTAGAGAAGATATTTCCACTTGTGGGGGGAGACCAGAACTCGGGGGGGCCATAAATATAAGATAGTCACTAATAAATCCAATAGAGAATATGAGACATTAAACCGAGGCCCCGTCTGCCCCTCTCGGGTGGGTGTAAAAGATCCCACGGCCCACTATTGGAAGAAGAGCAGGGGGGAGTTCTCCCCGGGGTCCTGGGCCCCGATATTTATCCCTCGACCGACATCACTAAAAAACCCAGATGATCTGGGTCATTTATCACATCGCTGTTTGTGGGATCTTGCTGTGCGCAAATCGGCTGCTGCGTTTCCCACATTACAACAGTGAGCGCACTTCAAAAAGAAAAGTCCTTCATTGGCCGTGAAGCTTTGGGACGTCCCGAGGTGGGGAAAGGAGATGGAGAGACGGGCTCTCTCCCCACAGGGACACACCTCACCTCTCGAACCGCGGACAGGGAGAGGCTCTGTGGAATATAGAGGTGCCCGCTCTCCCTGTAGGGACACGTCCCGGATAGAGAGAGAGAGAGAGAAAGGGTAGAGTGAGGGAGACAGGAGGGAAAGAGAGAGAGATAGAGAGAGAGAGAGAGAGAAAGGAAAGAGTGAGAGAGACAGGAGGGAAAGAGAGAGAGATAGAGAGAGAGAGAGAAAGAGAGAAAGGGCAGAGTGAGAGAGACAGGAGGGAAAGAGAGAAAGATAGAGAGAGAGAAAGGAAAGAGTGAGAGAGACAGGAGGGAAAGAGAGAGAGAGAGAGAGAGAAAGGAAAGAGTGAGAGAGACAGGAGGGAAAGAGAGAGCGAGAGAGAGAAAGGAAAGAGTGAGAGAGACAGGAGGGAAAGAGAGAGAAATAGAGAGAGAGAGAGAGAGAAAGGAAAGAGTGAGAGAGACAGGAGGGAAAGGGAGAGAGATAGAGAGAGAGAGATAGAGAGAGAGAGAGAGAGAAAGGAAAGAGTGAGAGAGACAGGAGGGAAAGAGAGAGAGATAGAGAGAGAAACAGAGAGAGAGAGAAAGGGCAGAGTGAGAGAGACAGGAGGGAAAGAGAGAAAGAGAGAGAGAGAGAAAGAGAGAGGCCACGAGAGGGAGGGGATTCGATGGGAGAGTTAGGGCCCGGAGGGAGGGGATTCGATGGGAGTGTTTGGGGACTGGAGGGAGGGGATTCGATGGGAGTGTTGGGGGACTGGAGGGAGGGGATTCGATGGGAGTGTTGGGGGACTGGAGGGAGGGGATTCGATGGGAGGGTTAGGGACTGGAGGGAGGGGATTCGATGGGAGTGTTGGGGGACTGGAGGGAGGGGATTCGATGGGAGTGTTGGGGGACTGGAGGGAGGGGATTCGATGGGAGTGTTCGGGGACTGGAGGGAGGGGATTCGATGGGAGTGTTGGGGGACTGGAGGGATGGGATTCGATGGGAGTGTTGGGGGACTGGAGGGAGGGGATTCGATGGGAGTGTTCGGGGACTGGAGGGAGGGGATTCGATGGGAGTGTTGGGGGACTGGAGGGAGGGGATTCGATGGGAGTGTTGGGGGACTGGAGGGAGGGGATTCGATGGGAGTGTTGGGGGACTGGAGGGAGGGGATTCGATGGGAGTGTTGGGGGACTGGAGGGAGGGGATTCGATGGGAGTGTTGGGGGACTGGAGGGAGGGGATTCGATGGGAGTGTTCGGGGACTGGAGGGAGGGGATTCGATGGGAGTGTTGGGGGACTGGAGGGAGGGGCCTCGATGGGAGTGTTCGGGGGACTGGAGGGAGGGGATTCGATGGGAGTGTTCGGGGACTGGAGGGAGGGGATTCGATGGGAGGGTTAGGGGACTGGAGGGAGGGGATTCGATGGGAGGGTTAGGGCCCGGAGGGAGGGGATTCGATGGGAGTGTTCGGGGACCCGGAGGGAGGGGATTCGATGGGAGGGTTAGGGCCCGGAGGGAGGGGATTCAATGGGAGGGTTAGGGCCCTGAGGGAGGGTTAGGGGCCCCGAGGGAGCAGAGTTTGATACCTCCCACGGTCCCCTTTCCTTTCCCGGGACCTCAGACACAGAACTCGTGCTCTCCCACCCTCCCGATTTTCCTCCCTTTCTCTCCCACTCCTTCCGATGAGGATTGGGATTTCTCCAACCATTCCTCATGGCCCCTTCCCCTGGGCTCCTGATTGGATCCTCAGCCTTCAGACGGAGCAGCGAATCAGCTCGATTACCTTTCCATACACCATGATGTCAATGCGGATCCCATGAGCTTTCATTAGAGTGCGATACTCAGTCCCATTTGGATATCGATAGAACCTGGCATATCTGGGAAAGTAAAAGAGTGACAGGGTAACTCTAATCAGGTATATCTGCACAGGGTGTATCTGCACCGTGTGTATCTGCACAGGGTGTATCTGCACAGTGTATATCTGCACAGGGTGTATCTGCATAGTGTGTATCTGCACAGTGTGTATCTGCACCGTGTGTATCTGCACAGTGTATATCTGCACAGTGTGTATCTGCACCATGTATATCTGCACAGTGTGTATCTGCACCGTGTGTATCTGCACAGTGTATATCTGCACAGTGTGTATCTGCACAGTGTGTATCTGCACCGTGTGTATCTGCACAGTGTATATCTGCACAGTGTGTATCTGCACCGTGTATATCTGCACAGTGTGTATCTGCACCGTGTGTATCTGCACAGTGTATATCTGCACAGTGTGTATCTGCACCATGTATATCTGCACAGTGTGTATCTGCACAGTGTGTATCTGCACAGTGTGTATCTGCACCGTGTGTATCTGCACAGTGTATATCTGCACAGTGTGTATCTGCACCGTGTATATCTGCACAGTGTGTATCTGCACCGTGTGTATCTGCACAGTGTATATCTGCACAGTGTGTATCTGCACCGTGTATATCTGCACCGTGTGTATCTGCACAGTGTATATCTGCACAGTGTGTATCTGCACCGTGTATATCTGCACAGTGTGTATCTGCACCGTGTATATCTGCACAGTGTATATCTGCACCATGTATATCTGCACAGTGTGTATCTGCACCGTGTGTATCTGCACAGTGTGTATCTGCACAGTGTATATCGGCACCTTGTATATCTGCACAGTGTGTATCTGCACAGTGTATATCTGCACAGTGTATATCTGCACTGTGTATATCTGCACCGTGTGTATTTGCACAGTGTATATCTGTACAGCGTGTATCTGCACAGTGTGTATCTGCACAGTGTGTATCTGCACTGTGTATATCTGCACCGTGTGTATTTGCACAGTGTATATCTGTACAGCGTGTATCTGCACAGTGTGTATCTGCACAGTGTGTATCTGCACCATGTATATCTGCACTGTGAATACCTGCACAGTGTACATCTGCACAGTGTACATCTGTACAGTGTATATCTGCACAGTGTGTATCTGCACCATGTATATCTGTACAGTGTATATCTGCACAGTGTGTATCTGCACCGTGTATATCTGCACTGTGAACATCTGCACAGTGTACATCTGCACAGTGTACATCTGCACAGTGTATATCTGCTCAGTGTACATCTGCACAGTGTGTATCTACACAGTGTGTATCTGCACCATCTATATCTGCACAGTGTATATCTGCACAGTGTGTATCTGCACCGTGTGTATCTGCACTGTGTGTATCTGCACAGTGTATATCTGCACAGTGTATATCTGCTCAGTGTACATCTGCACAGTGTGTATCTGCACCGTGTGTATCTGCACAGTGTATATCTGCACCGTGTGTATCTGCACCGTGTGTATCTGCACCGTGTATATCTGCACCGTGTGTATCTGCACTGTGTATATCTGCACAGTGCGTATCTGCACAGTGTATATCTGCACCGTATATACCTGCACTGTGTGTATCTGCACAGTGTGTATCTGCACAGTGTATATCTGCTCCGTGTATATCTGCACAGTGTATATCTGCACCGTGTGTATCTGCACAGTGTATATCTGTACAGCGTGTATCTGCACAGTGTGTATCTGCACCATGTATATCTGCACAGTGTGTATCTGCACAGTGTATATCTGCACAGTGTGTATCTGCACCATGTATATCTGCTCCGTGTATATCTGCCCAGTGTGTATCTGCACCGTGTGTATCTGCACAGTGTGTATCTGTACAGTGTATGTCTGCAACATGTATATCTGCACAGTGTGTATCTGCACCGTGTTTATCTGCACAGTGTGTATCTGCACAGTGTGTATCTGTACAGTGTATATCTGCACTGTGAACATCTGCACAGTGTACATCTGCACAGTGTACATCTGCACAGTGTATATCTGCTCAGTGTACATCTGCACAGTGTGTATCTACACAGTGTGTATCTGCACAGTGTGTATCTGCACCATGTATATCTGTACAGTGTATATCTGCACTGTGTATATCTGCTCAGTGTACATCTGCACAGTGTGTATCTGCACCGTGTGTATCTGCACAGTGTATATCTGCACCGTGTGTATCTGCACCGTGTATATCTGCACCGTGTATATCTGCACCGTGTGTATCTGCACCGTGTATATCTGCACAGTGTGTATCTGCACAGTGTATATCTGCACCGTATATACCTGCACTGTGTGTATCTGCACAGTGTGTATCTGCACAGTGTATATCTGCTCCGTGTATATCTGCACAGTGTATATCTGCACCGTGTGTATCTGCACAGTGTATATCTGTACAGCGTGTATCTGCACAGTGTGTATCTGCACCATGTATATCTGCACAGTGTGTATCTGCACAGTGTATATCTGCACAGTGTGTATCTGCACCATGTATATCTGCTCCGTGTATATCTGCCCAGTGTGTATCTGCACCGTGTGTATCTGCACAGTGTGTATCTGTACAGTGTATGTCTGCAACATGTATATCTTCACAGTGTGTATCTGCACCGTGTGTATCTGCACAGTGTGTATCTGCACAGTGTGTATCTGTACAGTGTATGTCTGCACCATGTATATCTGCACAGTGTATATCTGCACCGTGTGTATCTGCACAGTGTATATCTGTACAGCGTGTATCTGCACAGTGTGTATCTGCACCATGTATATCTGCACAGTGTGTATCTGCACAGTGTATATATGCACAGTGTGTATCTGCACCATGTATATCTGCTCCATGTATATCTGCCCAGTGTGTATCTGCACCGTGTGTATCTGCACCATGTATATCTGCACTGTGAATACCTGCACAGTGTGTATCTGCACCATGTATATCTGCACAGTGTGTATCTGCACAGTGTATATCTGCACAGTGTGTATCTGCACCATGTATATCTGCTCCGTGTATATCTGCACAGTGTGTATCTGCACAGTGTATATCTGCTCCGTGTATATCTGCCCAGTGTGTATCTGCACAGTGTGTATCTGCACCATGTATATCTGCTCTGTGTATATCTGCAAAGTGTGTATCTGCACAGTGTATATCTGCTCCGTGTATATCTGCCCAGTGTGTATCTGCACCGTGTGTATCTGCACCGTGTGTATCTGCACTGTGAATACCTGCACAGTGTGTATCTGCACCATGTATATCTGCTCCGTGTATATCTGCCCAGTGTGTATCTGCACCGTGTGTATCTGCACAGTGCATATCTGCACAGTGTATATCTGCTCAGTGTACATCTGCACAGTGTGTATCTGCACCGTGTGTATCTGCACAGTGTATATCTGCACAGTGTGTATCTGCACCGTGTGTATCTGCACCGTGTATATCTGCACCGTGTGTATCTGCACCGTGTACATCTGCACAGTGTGTATCTGCACCATGTATATCTGCACAGTGTGTATCTGCACCGTGTGTATCTGCACAGTGTGTATCTGCACAGTGTGTATCTGCACCGTGTGTATCTGCACAGTGTATATCTGCACAGTGTGTATCTGCACCGTGTATATCTGCACAGTGTGTATCTGCACCGTGTGTATCTGCACAGTGTATATCTGCACAGTGTGTATCTGCACCATGTATATCTGCACAGTGTATATCTGCACAGTGTGTATCTGCACAGTGTGTATCTGCACAGTGTGTATCTGCACCGTGTGTATCTGCACAGTGTATATCTGCACAGTGTGTATCTGCACCGTGTATATCTGCACCGTGTGTATCTGCACAGTGTATATCTGCACAGTGTGTATCTGCACCGTGTATATCTGCACAGTGTGTATCTGCACCGTGTATATCTGCACAGTGTATATCTGCACCATGTATATCTGCACAGTGTGTATCTGCACTGTGTGTATCTGCACAGTGTGTATCTGCACAGTGTATATCGGCACCTTGTATATCTGCACAGTGTGTATCTGCACAGTGTATATCTGCACAGTGTATATCTGCACTGTGTATATCTGCACCGTGTGTATTTGCACAGTGTATATCTGTACAGCGTGTATCTGCACAGTGTGTATCTGCACAGTGTGTATCTGCACTGTGTATATCTGCACCGTGTGTATTTGCACAGTGTATATCTGTACAGCGTGTATCTGCACAGTGTGTATCTGCACAGTGTGTATCTGCACCATGTATATCTGCACTGTGAATACCTGCACAGTGTACATCTGCACAGTGTACATCTGTACAGTGTATATCTGCACAGTGTGTATCTGCACCATGTATATCTGTACAGTGTATATCTGCACAGTGTGTATCTGCACCGTGTATATCTGCACTGTGAACATCTGCACAGTGTACATCTGCACAGTGTACATCTGCACAGTGTATATCTGCTCAGTGTACATCTGCACAGTGTGTATCTACACAGTGTGTATCTGCACCATCTATATCTGCACAGTGTATATCTGCACAGTGTGTATCTGCACCGTGTGTATCTGCACTGTGTGTATCTGCACAGTGTATATCTGCACAGTGTATATCTGCTCAGTGTACATCTGCACAGTGTGTATCTGCACCGTGTGTATCTGCACAGTGTATATCTGCACCGTGTGTATCTGCACCGTGTGTATCTGCACCGTGTATATCTGCACCGTGTGTATCTGCACCGTGTATATCTGCACAGTGTGTATCTGCACAGTGTATATCTGCACCGTATATACCTGCACTGTGTGTATCTGCACAGTGTGTATCTGCACAGTGTATATCTGCTCCGTGTATATCTGCACAGTGTATATCTGCACCGTGTGTATCTGCACAGTGTATATCTGTACAGCGTGTATCTGCACAGTGTGTATCTGCACCATGTATATCTGCACAGTGTGTATCTGCACAGTGTATATCTGCACAGTGTGTATCTGCACCATGTATATCTGCTCCGTGTATATCTGCCCAGTGTGTATCTGCACCGTGTGTATCTGCACAGTGTGTATCTGTACAGTGTATGTCTGCAACATGTATATCTGCACAGTGTGTATCTGCACCGTGTGTATCTGCACAGTGTGTATCTGCACAGTGTGTATCTGTACAGTGTATATCTGCACTGTGAACATCTGCACAGTGTACATCTGCACAGTGTACATCTGCACAGTGTATATCTGCTCAGTGTACATCTGCACAGTGTGTATCTACACAGTGTGTATCTGCACAGTGTGTATCTGCACCATGTATATCTGTACAGTGTATATCTGCACAGTGTGTATCTGCACCGTGTATATCTGCACTGTGAACATCTGCACAGTGTACATCTGCACAGTGTACATCTGCACAGTGTATATCTGCTCAGTGTACATCTGCACAGTGTGTATCTGCACCATGTGTATCTGCACAGTGTATATCTGTACAGTGTATGTCTGCAACATGTATATCTGCACAGTGTGTATCTACACCGTGTATATCTGCACAGTGTATATCTGCACCATGTATATCTGCACAGTGTGTATCTGCACAGTGTGTATCTGCACCGTGTGTATCTGCACAGTGTATATCTGCACAGTGTGTATCTGCACCGTGTATATCTGCACAGTGTGTATCTGCACCGTGTGTATCTGCACAGTGTATATCTGCACAGTGTGTATCTGCACCATGTATATCTGCACAGTGTATATCTGCACAGTGTGTATCTGCACAGTGTGTATCTGCACAGTGTGTATCTGCACCGTGTGTATCTGCACAGTGTATATCTGCACAGTGTGTATCTGCACCGTGTATATCTGCACCGTGTGTATCTGCACAGTGTATATCTGCACAGTGTGTATCTGCACCGTGTATATCTGCACAGTGTGTATCTGCACCGTGTATATCTGCACAGTGTATATCTGCACCATGTATATCTGCACAGTGTGTATCTGCACTGTGTGTATCTGCACAGTGTGTATCTGCACAGTGTATATCGGCACCTTGTATATCTGCACAGTGTGTATCTGCACAGTGTATATCTGCACAGTGTATATCTGCACTGTGTATATCTGCACCGTGTGTATTTGCACAGTGTATATCTGTACAGCGTGTATCTGCACAGTGTGTATCTGCACAGTGTGTATCTGCACTGTGTATATCTGCACCGTGTGTATTTGCACAGTGTATATCTGTACAGCGTGTATCTGCACAGTGTGTATCTGCACAGTGTGTATCTGCACCATGTATATCTGCACTGTGAATACCTGCACAGTGTACATCTGCACAGTGTACATCTGTACAGTGTATATCTGCACAGTGTGTATCTGCACCATGTATATCTGTACAGTGTATATCTGCACAGTGTGTATCTGCACCGTGTATATCTGCACTGTGAACATCTGCACAGTGTACATCTGCACAGTGTACATCTGCACAGTGTATATCTGCTCAGTGTACATCTGCACAGTGTGTATCTACACAGTGTGTATCTGCACCATCTATATCTGCACAGTGTATATCTGCACAGTGTGTATCTGCACCGTGTGTATCTGCACTGTGTGTATCTGCACAGTGTATATCTGCACAGTGTATATCTGCTCAGTGTACATCTGCACAGTGTGTATCTGCACCGTGTGTATCTGCACAGTGTATATCTGCACCGTGTGTATCTGCACCGTGTGTATCTGCACCGTGTATATCTGCACCGTGTGTATCTGCACCGTGTATATCTGCACAGTGTGTATCTGCACAGTGTATATCTGCACCGTATATACCTGCACTGTGTGTATCTGCACAGTGTGTATCTGCACAGTGTATATCTGCTCCGTGTATATCTGCACAGTGTATATCTGCACCGTGTGTATCTGCACAGTGTATATCTGTACAGCGTGTATCTGCACAGTGTGTATCTGCACCATGTATATCTGCACAGTGTGTATCTGCACAGTGTATATCTGCACAGTGTGTATCTGCACCATGTATATCTGCTCCGTGTATATCTGCCCAGTGTGTATCTGCACCGTGTGTATCTGCACAGTGTGTATCTGTACAGTGTATGTCTGCAACATGTATATCTGCACAGTGTGTATCTGCACCGTGTGTATCTGCACAGTGTGTATCTGCACAGTGTGTATCTGTACAGTGTATATCTGCACTGTGAACATCTGCACAGTGTACATCTGCACAGTGTACATCTGCACAGTGTATATCTGCTCAGTGTACATCTGCACAGTGTGTATCTACACAGTGTGTATCTGCACAGTGTGTATCTGCACCATGTATATCTGTACAGTGTATATCTGCACAGTGTGTATCTGCACCGTGTATATCTGCACTGTGAACATCTGCACAGTGTACATCTGCACAGTGTACATCTGCACAGTGTATATCTGCTCAGTGTACATCTGCACAGTGTGTATCTACACAGTGTGTATCTGCACCATCCATATCTGCACAGTGTATATCTGCACAGTGTGTATCTGCACCGTGTGTATCTGCACTGTGTGTATCTGCACAGTGTATATCTGCACAGTGTATATCTGCTCAGTGTACATCTGCACAGTGTGTATCTGCACCATGTGTATCTGCACAGTGTATATCTGCACCGTGTGTATCTGCACCGTGAGTATCTGCACCGTGTATATCTGCACCGTGTGTATCTGCACCGTGTATATCTGCACAGTGTGTATCTGCACAGTGTATATCTGCACCGTATATACCTGCACTGTGTGTATCTGCACAGTGTGTATCTGCACAGTGTATATCTGCTCCGTGTATATCTGCACAGTGTATATCTGCACCGTGTGTATCTGCACAGTGTATATCTGTACAGCGTATATCTGCACAGTGTGTATCTGCACCATGTATATCTGCACAGTATGTATCTGCACAGTGTATATCTGCACAGTGTGTATCTGCACCATGTATATCTGCTCCGTGTATATCTGCCCAGTGTGTATCTGCACCGTGTGTATCTGCACAGTGTGTATCTGTACAGTGTATGTCTGCAACATGTATATCTGCACAGTGTGTATCTGCACCGTGTGTATCTGCACAGTGTGTATCTGCACAGTGTGTATCTGTACAGTGTATGTCTGCACCATGTATATCTGCACAGTGTATATCTGCACCGTGTGTATCTGCACAGTGTATATCTGTACAGTGTGTATCTGCACAGTGTGTATCTGCACCATGTATATCTGCACAGTGTGTATCTGCACAGTGTATATATGCACAGTGTGTATCTGCACCATGTATATCTGCTCCGTGTATATCTGCCCAGTGTGTATCTGCACCGTGTGTATCTGCACCATGTATATCTGCACTGTGAATACCTGCACAGTGTGTATCTGCACCATGTATATCTGCACAGTGTGTATCTGCACAGTGTATATCTGCACAGTGTGTATCTGCACCATGTATATCTGCTCCGTGTATATCTGCACAGTGTGTATCTGCACAGTGTATATCTGCTCCGTGTATATCTGCCCAGTGTGTATCTGCACAGTGTGTATCTGCACCATGTATATCTGCTCCGTGTATATCTGCACAGTGTGTATCTGCACAGTGTATATCTGCTCCGTGTATATCTGCCCAGTGTGTATCTGCACCGTGTGTATCTGCACCGTGTGTATCTGCACTGTGAATACCTGCACAGTGTGTATCTGCACCATGTATATCTGCTCCGTGTATATCTGCCCAGTGTGTATCTGCACCGTGTGTATCTGCACAGTGTATATCTGCACCGTATATACCTGCACTGTGTGTATCTGCACAGTGTGTATCTGCACCATGTATATCTGCTCCGTGTATATCTGCCCAGTGTGTATCTGCACCGTGTGTATCTGCACAGTGTATATCTGCTCCGTGTATATCTGCCCAGTGTGTATCTGCACAGTGTGTATCTGCACCGTGTCAGGCCCTGACCTCTCACCCTCTGGGACCTGGGGGTCAAACCCCACCTAAGACGAAGGGGGGCTGAAGGTTATTGAAGGACTAGAGGGAGGAGGATAGGGGAACCCTCTCAGCGTGGGCCTGGAGACCTGAACATTCCTGGATCCACACTCTGGGACACCCTCGTACCGGAAGTTGTAGCCTCGAGACACCGTGTTACTCTCAGACACCTTGTCTAGACGGTGAAAGGAGAACCTTGGCACACATTTGTCTTCTGTCTTGTCCAGGTCACAGATCCATTCGATCTTGATTCCCAACGCACCACCCTGGACAGAGGAAACCAGACTGTCAGTACAGACTCCCGTTCCTATCAAAGGGTTAAATCCCGAGGGCAGGTCGCACAGACTGGGCTTGTATTCCCTCGAGTGTCGAAGATTAAGGGGGGATCTAATCGAGGGGTTTGAGATGGTTGAAGGATTCGATAGGGTCCATGGACCCCAGTTGTGACAGCGAGTGTGAACGTCTCTGGGTTTTACCCCCTAATACCCCAGTTGTGACAGCGAGTGTGAACGTCAATGGGATTTACCCCAATACCCCAGTTGTGACAGTGAGTGTGAACGTGTCTGGGATTTACCCCGATACCCCAGTTGTGACAGCAAGTGTGAACGTCAATGGGATTTACCCCAATACCCCAGTTGTGACAGTGAGTGTGAACGTGACTGGGATTTACCCCGATGCCCCAGTTGTGACAGCGAGTGTGAACATCTCTGGGATTTACCCCAATACCCCAGTTGTGACAGCGAGTGTGAACGTGTCTGGGATATACCCCGATACCCCAGTTGTGACAGCGAGTGTGAACGTCTCTGGGATTTACCCCAATATCCCAGTTGTGACAGCGAGTGTGAACATCTCTGGGATTTACCCCAATACCCCAGTTGTGACAGCGAGTGTGAACATCTCTGGGATTTACCCCAATACCCCAGTTGTGACAGGCGAGTGTGAACGTCTCTGGGATTTACCCCAATATCCCAGTTGTGACAGCGAGTGTGAACATCTCTGGGATTTACCCCAATATCCCAGCTGTGACAGCGAGTGTGAACGTCTCTGGGATTTACACCGATATCCCAGTTGTGACAGCGAGTGTGAACGTCTCTGGGATTTACACCGATATCCCAGTTGTGACAGCGAGTGTGAACGTCTCTGGGATTTACACCAATACCCCAGTTGTGACAGCGAGTGTGAACGTCTCTGGGATTTACACCGATATCCCAGTTGTGACCTACCTTTTGCACGAGGGTGTTGAAATCCTGATTGGCCCATGTTACGATGTCTCTAAGACGGAAGATTGGACAGAATGGAGCCCGATCACGATGGTAATTACACGACTGGATGTAATCCTTGGTGATGTCGGGGACAATGTTACCCCTAAAAACAAGGGGGAGAGACAGGGGGTCAAACAGTCCATGAATCAACAGGAGAGGGGGTGGACCTGAACCCCAGGGAGAGTGAGAACACCCAATGGGAGAGGGGACCTGAACACCAGGGAGAGTGAGAACACCCAGGGGGGAGAGGGGACCTGAACCCCAGGGAGAGTGAGAACACCCAGGGGGAGAGGGGACCTGAACCCCAGTGAGAGTCAGAACACCCAGGGGGGGAGAGGGGACCTGAACCCCAGTGAGAGTCAGAACACCCAGGGGGGGAGAGGGGACCTGAACCCCAGGGAGAGTCAGAACACCCAGGGGGGAGAGGGGACCTGCACCCCAGGGAGAGTGAGAACACCCAGGGGGGAGAGGGGACCTGAACCCCAGTGAGAGTCAGAACACCCAGGGGGGAGAGGGGACCTGAACTCCAGTGAGAGTCAGAACACCCAGGGGGAGAGGGGACCTGAACCCCAGTGAGAGTCAGCACCTTCAGGGGGGAGAGGGGACCTGAACCCCAGTGAGAGTCAGCACCTTCAGGGGGGAGAGGGGACCTGAACCCCAGGGAGAGTCAGCACCTTCAGGGGGAGAGGGGACATGAACCCCAGTGAGAGTCAGCACCTTCAGGGGGGAGAGGGGACCTGAACCCCAGGGAGAGTCAGCACCTTCAGGGAGGAGAGGGGACCTGAACCCCAGTGAGAGTCAGCACCTTCAGGGGGGAGAGGGGACCTGAACCCCAGTGAGAGTCAGCACCTTCAGGGGGAGAGGGGACCTGAACCCCAGGGAGAGTCAGCACCTTCAGGGGGGAGAGGGGACCTGAACCCCAGGGAGAGTCAGCACCTTCAGGGGGAGAGGGGACCTGAACCCCAGTGAGAGTCAGCACCTTCAGGAGAGGAGAGGGGACCTGAACCCCAGTGAGAGTCAGCACCTTCAGGGGGGAGAGGGGACCTGAACCCCAGTGAGAGTCAGCACCTTCAGGGGGAGAGGGGACCTGAACCCCAGGGAGAGTCAGCACCTTCAGGGGGGAGAGGGGACCTGAACCCCAGTGAGAGTCAGCACCTTCAGGGGGGAGGAGGGGACCTGAACCCCAGTGAGAGTCAGCACCTTCAGGGGGAGAGGGGACCTGAACCCCAGTGAGAGTCAGCACCTTCAGGAGAGGAGGGGACCTGAACCCCAGTGAGAGTCAGCACCTTCAGGGGGAGAGGGGACCTGAACCCCAGTGAGAGTCAGCACCTTCAGGAGAGGAGGGGACCTGAACCCCAGTGAGAGTCAGCACCTTCAGGGGGGAGGAGGGGACCTGAACCCCAGTGAGAGTCAGCACCTTCAGGGGGAGAGGGGACCTGAACCCCAGTGAGAGTCAGCACCTTCAGGGGGAGAGGGGACCTGAACCCCAGTGAGAGTCAGCACCTTCAGGGGGGAGAGGGGACCTGAACCCCAGGGAGAGTCAGTACCTTCAGGGGGGAGATGGGACCTGAACCCCAGTGAGAGTCAGCACCTTCAGGGGGGAGAGGGGACCTGAACCCCAGTGAGAGTCAGCACCTTCAGGGGGGAGAGGGGACCTGAACCCCAGTGAGAGTCAGCACCTTCAGGGGGGAGAGGGGACCTGAACCCCAGTGAGAGTCAGCACCTTCAGGGGGGAGAGGGGACCTGAACCCCAGTGAGAGTCAGCACCTTCAGGGGGGAGAGGGGACCTGAACCCCAGTGAGAGTCAGCACCTTCAGGGGGAGAGGGGACCTGAACCCCAGTGAGAGTCAGCACCTTCAGGGGGAGAGGGGACCTGAACCCCAGTGAGAGTCAGCACCTTCAGGGGGGAGAGGGGACCTGAACCCCAGTGAGAGTCAGCACCTTCAGGGGGGAGAGGGGACCTGAACCCCAGTGAGAGTCAGCACCTTCAGGGGGAGAGGGGACCTGAACCCCAGTGAGAGTCAGCACCTTCAGGGGGAGAGGGGACCTGAACCCCAGTGAGAGTCAGCACCTTCAGGGGGGAGAGGGGACCTGAACCCCAGTGAGAGTCAGCACCTTCAGGGGGGAGAGGGGACCTGAACCCCAGTGAGAGTCAGCACCTTCAGGAGAGGAGGGGACCTGAACCCCAGTGAGAGTCAGCACCTTCAGAGGGGAGAGGGGACCTGAACCCCAGGGAGAGTCAGCACCTTCAGAGGGGAGAGGGGACCTGAACCCCAGTGAGAGTCAGCACCTTCAGGGGGAGAGGGGGGACCTGAACCCCAGTGAGAGTCAGCACCTTCAGAGGGGAGAGGGGACCTGAACCCCAGGGAGAGTCAGCACCTTCAGGGGGAGGAGGGGACCTGAACCCCAGTGAGAGTCAGCACCTTCAGGGGGAGAGGGGACCTGGACCCCAGTGAGAGTCAGCACCTTCAGGGGGAGGAGAGGGGACCTGAACCCCAGTGAGAGTCAGCACCTTCAGGGGGAGAGGGGACCTGAACCCCAGGGAGAGTCAGCACCTTCAGGGGGGAGAGGGGACCTGAACCCCAGGGAGAGTCAGCACCTTCAGGAGGGGAGAAGGGACCTGAACCCCAGGGAGAGTCAGCACCTTCAGGGGGAGAGGGGACCTGAACCCCAGTGAGAGTCAGCACCTTCAGGGGGAGAGGGGACCTGAACCCCAGTGAGAGTCAGCAACTTCAGGGGGGAGAGGGGACCTGAACCCCAGGGAGAGTCAGCACCTTCAGGGGGGAGAGGGGACCTGAACCCCAGTGAGAGTCAGCACCTTCAGGGGGGAGAGGGGACCTGAACCCCAGTGAGAGTCAGCACCTTCAGGGGGAGAGGGGACCTGAACCCCAGGGAGAGTCAGCACCTTCAGGGGGAGAGGGGACCTGAACCCCAGTGAGAGTCAGCAACTTCAGGGGGGAGAGGGGACCTGAACCCCAGTGAGAGTCAGCACCTTCAGGGGGAGAGGGGACCTGAACCCCAGTGAGAGTCAGCACCTTCAGGGGGGAGAGGGGACCTGAACCCCAGTGAGAGTCAGCACCTTCAGGGGGAGAGGGGACCTGAACCCCAGTGAGAGTCAGCACCTTCAGGGGGGAGAGGGGACCTGGACCCCAGTGAGAGTCAGCACCTTCAGAGGGGAGAGGGGACCTGAACCCCAGTGAGAGTCCGCACCTTCAGGGGGGAGAGGGGACCTGAACCCCAGTGAGAGTCAGCACCTTCAGGGGGAGAGGGGACCTGAACCCCAGTGAGAGTCAGCACCTTCAGGGGGAGAGGGGACCTGAACCCCAGTGAGAGTCAGCACCTTCAGGGGGGAGAGGGGACCTGGACGGATAGTTTTGAGATTTGAAATCCCGTTTTCGAGCCGAACTTACTTTGCGAAGTCGAACAGAGGGAACCGAATGCTGTTCTTGATGAAAATGGTCAAGTTTTCAGCGTCTGTCATCACCTCCCTACAAAAATACAACGTCAAGAGTGAGGAAATTACAAACGAGGCAGAGAATTATCCAACGGCAGAAGATGTGGCAGATTCTCTGGGACAGTGAGGGTTCAGATACAGATCGCCTGTCTCCTCACATCTCCTCCCTCCACCTCGGGACGTCCCAGATCATCACCGCCAATAGAAGGACTGTTTCTTTTGAAGTCCGCTCACTGTTGCAATGTGGGAAACGCAGCAGCCGATTTGCGCACAGCAAGATCCCACAAACAGCGATGTGACCCTCCGACAGTGCGGCCCTCCCTCAGTACTGACCCTCCGACAGTGCGGCGCTCCCTCAGTACCGACCCTCCGACAGTGCGGCGCTCCCTCAGTACCGACCCTCCGACAGTGCGGAGCTCCCTCAGTACTGACCCTCCGACAGTGCGGCGCTCCCTCAGTACTGACCCTCCGACAGTGCGGCCCTCCCTCAGTACTGACCCTCCGACAGTGCGGCCCTCCCTCAGTACTGTTGCAGGGGCAGACGGGTTAATGGGGTTAAGATACAGATCAGCCAGGATCGAATTGAACGGCAGACGAGGCTCGAGGGGCTGAATTGCCCGCCTCCTGATCCTGTGCCCCTCGCTGTAAAACTCGAGATCTTTATCTGTGAGGTTGGAACTCACTTGTGGGAATTGTCCACCTCCACTGGACACCAGCCTTGCACCTCGCACATCTGCAGACTGCTGTTGAATTGCACACAACGACCAGTCAGGATTCCTGATCGGGGAAACAGAGGGCGGGGATTAGAGAGGGGAGCGGAGGGTCTGACCCGAAGGCGGAGCGGTCAGCGGCCGTGAAACTCACCGTTGCCCACTTGGTGGGTTCCCTGATCTCTGCAGTCGCTGTCGTTCCCACACCTGAACTTATCGGCAGTGGGATCCTGTGTTCAGAGCGGAAACACTGAGTTAATGGCATTAAAACCTCGGTATATAACAGGCGGAGAGGTACCTGTCCCCAGTGATGGTCAGTGACTGTGGTCTGAGAGGTCCCTGTCCCCAGTGATGGTCAGTGACTGTGGTCTGAGAGGTCCCTGTCTCCAGTGATGGTCAGTGACTGTGGTCTGAGAGGTCCCTGTCCCCAGTGATGGTCAGTGACTGTGGTCTGAAAGGTCCCTGTCCCCTTGTGGTCTGAAAGGTCCCTGTCCCCAGTGGTGGTCAGTGACTGTGGTCTGAGAGGTCCCTGTCCCCAGTGATGGTCAGTTATTGTGGTCTGAGAGGTCCCTGTCCCCAGTGATGGTCAGTTATTGTGGTCCGAGAGGTCCCTGTCCACAGTGATGGTCAGTGACTGTGGTCTGAGAGGTCCCTGTCCCCAGTGATGGTCAGTTATTGTGGTCTGAGAAGTCCCTGTCCCCAGTGATGGTCAGTTATTGTGGTCTGAGAGGTCCCTGTCCCCAGTGATGGTCAGTGACTGCGGTCTGAGAGGTCCCTGTCCCCAGTGGTGGTCAGTGACTGTGGTCTGAGAGGTCCCTGTCCCCAGTGATGGTCAGTGACTGTGGTCTGAGAGGTCCCTGTCCCCAGTGATGGTCAGTTATTGTGGTCTGAGAGGTCCCTGTCCCCAGTGATGGTCAGTGACTGTGGTCTGAGAGGTCCCTGTCCCCAGTGATGGTCAGTTATTGTGGTCTGAGAGGTCCCTGTCCCCAGTGATGGTCAGTTATTGTGGTCTGAGAGGTCCCTGTCTCCAGTGATGGTCAG
>NW_027139914.1:0-32500 GCF_035084215.1 Heptranchias perlo | reverse complement strand
GGGAGTGTTTGATGGGACAGTGTAGAGGGAGCTTTACTCTGTATCTAACCCTGTACCTGCCCTGGGAGTGTTTGATGGGGCAGTGTAGAGGGAGCTTTACTCTGTATCTAACCCTGTACCTGCCCTGGGAGTGTTTGATGGGACAGTGTAGAGGGAGCTTTACTCTGTATCTAACCCTGTACCTGACCCTGGGAGTGTTTGATGGGACAGTGTAGAGGGAGCTTTACTCTGTATCTAACCCTGTACCTGACCCTGGGAGTGTTTGACGGGACAGTGTAGAGGGAGCTTTACTCTGTATCTAACCCTGTCCCTGACCCTGGGAGTGTTTGATGGGACAGTGTAGAGGGAGCTTTACTCTGTATCTAACCCTGTACCTGCCCTGGGAGTGTTTGATGGGACAGTGTAGAGGGAGCTTTACTCTGTATCTAACCCTGTACCTGACCCTGGGAGTGTTTGATGGGACAGTGTAGAGGGAGCTTTACTCTGTATCTAACCCTGTACCTGACCCTGGGAGTGTTTGATGGGACAGTGTAGAGGGAGCTTTACTCTGTATCTAACCCTGTCCCTGACCCTGGGAGTGTTTGATGGGACAGTGTAGAGGGAGCTTTACTCTGTATCTAACCCTGTACCTGCCCTGGGAGTGTTTGATGGGACAGTGTAGAGGGAGCTTTACTCTGTATCTAACCCTGTCCCTGACCCTGGGAGTGTTTGATGGGACAGTGTAGAGGGAGCTTTACTCTGTATCTAACCCTGTACCTGACCCTGGGAGTGTTTGACGGGACAGTGTAGAGGGAGCTTTACTCTGTATCTAACCCTGTCCCTGACCCTGGGAGTGTTTGATGGGACAGTGTAGAGGGAGCTTTACTCTGTATCTAACCCTGTACCTGCCCTGGGAGTGTTTGATGGGACAGTGTAGAGGGAGCTTTACTCTGTATCTAACCCTGTACCTGACCCTGGGAGTGTTTGATGGGACAGTGTAGAGGGAGCTTTACTCTGTATCTAACCCTGTACCTGACCCTGGGAGTGTTTGATGGGACAGTGTAGAGGGAGCTTTACTCTGTATCTAACCCTGTCCCTGACCCTGGGAGTGTTTGATGGGACAGTGTAGAGGGAGCTTTACTCTGTATCTAACCCTGTACCTGCCCTGGGAGTGTTTGATGGGACAGTGTAGAGGGAGCTTTACTCTGTATCTAACCCTGTCCCTGACCCTGGGAGTGTTTGATGGGACAGTGTAGAGGGAGCTTTACTCTGTATCTAACCCTGTACCTGACCCTGGGAGTGTTTGATGGGACAGTGTAGAGGGAGCTTTACTCTGTATCTAACCCTGTACCTGACCCTGGGAGTGTTTGATGGGACAGTGTAGAGGGAGCTTTACTCTGTATCTAACACTGTACCTGACCCTGGGAGTGTTTGATGGGACAGTGTAGAGGGAGCTTTACTCTGTATCTAACCCTGTACCTGACCCTGGGAGTGTTTGATGGGACAGTGTAGAGGGAGCTTTACTCTGTATCTAACCCTGTACCTGACCCTGGGAGTGTTTGATGGGACAGTGTAGAGGGAGCTTTACTCTGTATCTAACCCTGTACCTGACCCTGGGAGTGTTTGATGGGACAGTGTAGAGTGAGCTTTACTCTGTATCTAACCCTGTACCTGACCCTGGGAGTGTTTGATGGGACAGTGTAGAGGGAGCTTTACTCTGTATCTAACCCTGTACCTGACCCTGGGAGTGTTTGATGGGACAGTGCAGAGGGAGCTTTACTCTGTATCTAACCCTGTCCCTGACCCTGGGAGTGTTTGATGGGACAGTGTAGAGGGAGCTTTACTCTGTATCTAACCCTGTACCTGACCCTGGGAGTGTTTGATGGGACAGTGTAGAGTGAGCTTTACTCTGTATCTAACCCTGTACCTGACCCTGGGAGTGTTTGATGGGACAGTGTAGAGGGAGCTTTACTCTGTATCTAACCCTGTACCTGACCCTGGGAGTGTTTGATGGGACAGTGCAGAGGGAGCTTTACTCTGTATCTAACCCTGTCCCTGACCCTGGGAGTGTTTGATGGGACAGTGTAGAGGGAGCTTTACTCTGTATCTAACCCTGTACCTGACCCTGGGAGTGTTTGATGGGACAGTGTGGAGGGAGCTTTACTCTGTATCTAACCCTGTACCTGACCCTGGGAGTGTTTGACGGGACAGTGTAGAGGGAGCTTTACTCTGTATCTAACCCTGTCCCTGACCCTGGGAGTGTTTGATGGGACAGTGTAGAGGGAGCTTTACTCTGTATCTAACCCTGTACCTGACCCTGGGAGTGTTTGATGGGACAGTGTAGAGGGAGCTTTACTCTGTATCTAACCCTGTACCTGACCCTGGGAGTGTTTGATGGGACAGTGTAGAGGGAGCTTTACTCTGTATCTAACCCTGTCCCTGACCCTGGGAGTGTTTGATGGGACAGTGTAGAGGGAGCTTTACTCTGTATCTAACCCTGTACCTGACCCTGGGAGTGTTTGATGGGACAGTGTAGAGGGAGCTTTACTCTGTATCTAACCCTGTACCTGACCCTGGGAGTGTTTGATGGGACAGTGTAGAGGGAGCTTTACTCTGTATCTAACCCTGTACCTGCCCTGGGAGTGTTTGATGGGACAGTGTAGAGGGAGCTTTACTCTGTATCTAACCCTGTACCTGCCCCTGGGAGTGTTTGATGGGACAGTGTAGAGGGAGCTTTACTCTGTATCTAACCCTGTACCTGACCCTGGGAGTGTTTGACGGGACAGTGTAGAGGGAGCTTTACTCTGTATCTAACCCTGTACCTGCCCCTGGGAGTGTTTGATGGGACAGTGTAGAGGGAGCTTTACTCTGTATCTAACCCTGTACCTGACCCTGGGAGTGTTTGACGGGACAGTGTAGAGGGAGCTTTACTCTGTATCTAACCCTGTCCCTGACCCTGGGAGTGTTTGATGGGACAGTGTAGAGGGAGCTTTACTCTGTATCTAACCCTGTCCCTGACCCTGGGAGTGTTTGATGGGACAGTGTAGAGGGAGCTTTACTCTGTATCTAACCCTGTCCCTGACCCTGGGAGTGTTTGATGGGACAGTGCAGAGGGTGCTTTACTCTGTATCTCACCCTGTCCCTGACCCTGGGAGTGTTTGATGGGACAGTGTAGAGGGAGCTTTACTCTGTATCTAACCCTGTCCCTGACCCTGGGAGTGTTTGATGGGACAGTGTAGAGGGAGCTTTACTCTGTATCTAACCCTGTCCCTGACCCTGGGAGTGTTTGATGGGACAGTGTAGAGGGAGCTTTACTCTGTATCTAACCCTGTCCCTGACCCTGGGAGTGTTTGATGGGACAGTGTAGAGGGAGCTTTACTCTGTATCTAACCCTGTCCCTGACCCTGGGAGTGTTTGATGGGACAGTGTGGAGGGAGCTTTACTCTGTATCTAACCCTGTACCTGACCCTGGGAGTGTTTGATGGGACAGTGTGGAGGGAGCTTTACTCTGTATCTCACCCTGTACCTGACCCTGGGAGTGTTTGATGGGACAGTGTGGAGGGAGCTTTACTCTGTATCTCACCCTGTACCTGACCCTGGGAGTGTTTGATGGGACAGTGTGGAGGGAGCTTTACTCTGTATCTAACCCTGTCCCTGACCCTGGGAGTGTTTGATGGGACAGTGTAGAGGGAGCTTTACTCTGTATCTAACCCTGTACCTGACCCTGGGAGTGTTTGATGGGACAGTGTGGAGGGAGCTTTACTCTGTATCTAACCCTGTCCCTGACCCTGGGAGTGTTTGATGGGACAGTGTAGAGGGAGCTTTACTCTGTATCTAACCCTGTACCTGACCCTGGGAGTGTGTGATGGGACAGTGTAGAGGGAGCTTTACTCTGTATCTAACCCTGTACCTGCCCCTGGGAGTGTTTGATGTGTTACCGGGTATAACACTCCTGTATATATATTATATAATAACACACTGTGTGTTACTGGGTGTAACACTCCTGTATATATATTATATAATAACACACCGTGTGTTACTGGGTATAACACTCCTGTATATATATTATATAATAACACACCGTGCGTTACCGGGTATAACACTCCTGTATATATATTATATAATAACACACCGTGCGTTACTGGGTATAACACTCCTGTATATATATTATATAATAACACACCGTGTGTTACTGGGTATAACACTCCTGTATATATATTATATAATAACACACCGTGTGTTACTGGGTATAACACTCCTGTATATATATTATATAATAACACACCGTGTGTTACTGGGTATAACACTCCTGTATATATATTATATAATAACACACCGTGCGTTACCGGGTATAACACTCCTGTATATATATTATATAATAACACACCGTGCGTTACTGGGTATAACACTCCTGTATATATATTATATAATAACACACCGTGTGTTACTGGGTATAACACTCCTGTATATATATTATATAATAACACACCGTGTGTTACTGGGTATAACACTCCTGTATATATATTATATAATAACACACCGTGTGTTACTGGGTATAACACTCCTGTATATATATTATATAATAACACACTGTGTTACTGGGTATAACGCTCCTGTATATATATTATATAATAACACACCGTGTGTTACTGGGTATAACGCTCCTGTATATATATTGTATAATAACACACCGTGCGTTACCGGGTATAACGCTCCTGTATATATATTATATAATAACACACCGTGCGTTACTGGGTATAACACTCCTGTATATATATTATATAATAACACACCGTGTGTTACTGGGTATAACACTCCTGTATATATATTATATAATAACACACCGTGTGTTACTGGGTATAACACTCCTGTATATATATTATATAATAACACACCGTGTGTTACTGGGTATAACACTCCTGTATATATATTATATTATAACACACCGTGTGTTACTGGGTATAACACTCCTGTATATATATTATATAATAACACACCGTGTGTTACCGGGTATAACACTCCTGTATATATATTATATAATAACACACTGTGTGTTACTGGGTATAACACTCCTGTATATATATTATATAATAACACACCGTGCGTTACTGGGTATAACACTCCTGTATATATATTATATAATAACACACCGTGTGTTACTGGGTATAACACTCCAGTATATATATTATATAATAACACACCGTGTGTTACTGGGTATAACACTCCTGTATATATATTATATAATAACACACCGTGTGTTACTGGGTATAACACTCCTGTATATATATTATATAATAACACACCGTGTGTTACCGGGTATAACACTCCTGTATATATATTATATAATAACACACCGTGTGTTACTGGGTATAACACTCCTGTATATATATTATATAATAACACACCTTGCGTTACCGGGTATAACACTCCTGTATATATATTATATAATAACACACCGTGTGTTACTGGGTATAACACTCCTGTATATATATTATATAATAACACACTGTGTGTTACCGGGTATAACACTCCTGTATATATATTATATAATAACACACCGTGCGTTACTGGGTATAACACTCCTGTATATATATTATATAATAACACACTGTGTGTTACCGGGTATAACACTCCTGTATATATATTATATAATAACACACCGTGTGTTACCGGGTATAACACTCCTGTATATATATTATATAATAACACACCGTGTGTTACCGGGTATAACACTCCTGTATATATATTATATAATAACACACCGTGTGTTACTGGGTATAACACTCCTGTATATATATTATATAATAACACACCGTGTGTTACTGGGTATAACACTCCTGTATATATATTATATAATAACACACCGTGTGTTACTGTGTATAACACTCCTGTATATATATTATATAATAACACACCGTGCGTTACTGGGTATAACACTCCTGTATATATATTATATAATAACACACCGTGCGTTACTGGGTATAACACTCCTGTATATATATTATATAATAACACACCGTGTGTTACGGGGTATAACACTCCTGTATATATATTATATAATAACACACCGTGTGTTACCGGGTATAACACTCCTGTATATATATTATATAATAACACACCGTGTGTTACCGGGTATAACACTCCTGTATATATATTATATAATAACACACCGTGCGTTACTGGGTATAACACTCCTGTATATATATTATATAATAACACACCGTGCGTTACCGGGTATAACACTCCTGTATATATATTATATAATAACACACCGTGCGTTACCGGGTATAACACTCCTGTATATATATTATATAATAACACACCGTGCATTACTGGGTATAACACTCCTGTATATATATTATATAATAGCACACCGTGTGTTACTGGGTATAACACTCCTGTATATATATTATATAATAACACACCGTGTGTTACCGGGTATAACACTCCTGTATATATATTATATAATAACACACCGTGCGTTACTGGGTATAACACTCCTGTATATATATTATATAATAACACACCGTGTGTTACCGGGTATAACACTCCTGTATATATATTATATAATAACACACCGTGAGTTGCTCATCTTATTGCTGTTTATGGGATCTTGCTGTGCACAATTGGCTGCCCTTTTTCCTACATTTACAAGATTGACTCCACTTCAATCAGTCCTTGATTGTGGGTCAGGCTCTCGATCGTCCTGCGATGCTGAAAGTCGTCCTTTCTGTTCTCTGAACTCTCTGTGCCCTGTTCCTTCTCTCTAACATCCTCTCTCCCTCCAACCTGTCGCTCTCTCTCCCGTTCCCCACTTACCCCACAAAGTACAGAATGATCAGTAGTTGTAACAGGCGGTTTATGATTCCAATCGTCCAGCTCTTCACCACCACTGATTTCGGTGTTTCATAGGTGAAGAAATCCATCACAAAACCCATCCTCGCCTCGTCCCTCAGTCCCCACTTCCTTCAGATTGAGATCGCCCACCTCCAGAGCAGGGAGGCAGGGGGACGATGAGCGGGAGAATGAGTGAGAGAGAGTGAGAGAGCGAGAGAGAGAGAGGGAAAGTGAGAGGGAGAGTGAGGGAACAAGAGAGAGAGAGGGATGTGAGAGGGAGAGTGAGGGAAAGTGAGGGAACAAGAGAGGGAGACAGAGAGAGAGATAGAGAGAGAGAGGGAAAGTGAGAGGGAGAGTGAGGGAACAAGAGAGAGAGAGGGATGTGAGAGGGAGAGTGAGGGAAAGTGAGGGAACAAGAGAGGGAGACAGAGAGAGAGATAGAGAGAGAGAGGGAAAGTGAGAGGGAGAGTGAGGGAACAAGAGAGGGAGACGGAGAGAGAGAGATAGAGAGAGAGAGGGAAAGTGAGAGGGAGAGTGAGGGAACAAGAGAGAGAGAGGGATGTGAGAGGGAGAGTGAGGGAAAGTGAGGGAACAAGAGAGGGAGACAGAGAGAGAGATAGAGAGAGAGAGGGAAAGTGAGAGGGAGAGTGAGGGAACAAGAGAGAGAGAGGGATGTGAGAGGGAGAGTGAGGGAACAAGAGAGAGAGAGGGATGCGAGAGGGAGAGTGAGGGATAGTGAGGGAACAAAAGAGGGAGACGGAGAGAGAGAGATAGAGAGAGATTGAAGGAACAAGAGAGAGACAGAGAGAGAGACAGAGAAAGAGTGTGCGAACAAGAGAGAGCGACAGAGAGTCAGAGAGAGTGAGAATCAGAGGGAGAGGGAAGGAACAAGAGAGAGAGACAGAGAGAGAGAGATAGATAGAGAGAGAGACAGAGAGAGAGAGAGAGTCAGAGATAGAGAGTGAAGGAACGAAAGAGAGCGAGAAACAGAGAGATAGAGATAGAGAGTGAGGGAAGAAGAGAGAGCTAGAGAGACAGAGAGAGTGATAGAGAGAGAGTCAGAGAGAGAGTGAAGGAACAAAAGAGAGAGGGAGACAGAGAGAGAGTGAGGGAACAAGAGAGAGATAGAGAGACAGAGAGAGCGAGTGAGGGAACAAGAGAGAGATGGAGAGACAGAGAGAGCAAGTGAAGGAACTAGAGAGAGATAGAGAGACAGAGAGAGCGAGTGAAGGAACAAGAGAGAGATAGAGAGACAGAGAGAGCGAGTGAGGGAACAAGAGAGAGATAGAGAGACAGAGAGAATGAGTGAGGGAACAAGAGAGAGACAGAGAGAGAGTGAAGGAACAAAAGAGAGAGGGAGACAGAGAGAGAGATAGAGAGAGAGAGCGAGTGAGGGAACAAGAGAGAGATAGACAGACAGAGAGAACGCGTGAGGGAACAAGAGATAGATAGATAGACACAGAGAGCGAGTGAAGGAACAAGAGAGAGATAGAGAGACAGAGAGAGCGAGTGAGGGAACAAGAGATAGAGAGACAGAGAGAGTGAGTGAGGGAACGAGAGATAGAGAGACAGAGAGAGTGAGTGAGGGAACGAGAGATAGAGAGACAGAGAGAGCGAGTGAGGGAAAAAGAGATAGAGAGACAGAGAGAGCGAGTGAGGGAACAAGAGATAGAGAGACAGAGAGAGCGAGTGAGGGAACTAGAGAGAGATAGAGAGACAGAGAGAGTGAGTGAGGGAACTAGAGAGAGATAGAGAGACAGAGAGAGTGAGTGAGGGAACAAGAGAGAGATAGAGAGACAGAGAAAGCGAGTGAGGGAACTAGAGAGAGATAGAGAGACAGAGAGAGCGAGTGAAGGAACAAGAGAGAGATAGAGAGACAGAGAGAGCGAGTGAGGGAGGGCGAGAGGGAGAGCGAGAGAGAGCGAGTGAGGGAGGGCGAGAGGGAGAGACAGAGAGAGCGAGTGAGGGAACGAGAGATAGAGAGACAGAGAGAGCGAGTGAGGGAGGGCGAGAGGGAGAGAGAGAGACAGAGAGAGCGAGTGAGGGAGGGCGAGAGGGAGAGAGAGAGAGAGAGCGAGTGAGGGAGGGCGAGAGGGAGAGAGAGATGTCCGACTGCCGAGAGCGGTCAGGACTGTCGGAGGAACGATGTGATTGAGAGGCAGCCTCAAATTCAATTTAGTCGCAAATGGACTGTTGAATTTAAAAGCTGCCTCGACAGGGCAGGGCCATCCATAATTAAATAGGGTGAAAGGCTGGTCTTTAACTGTTCCAAGCTCCTTCCGAGCTCGGGGAATTGGTCCTCACCTCCTTCACATCCTGGAATTGGGAATGGGAGAGATCAGGAGGGCAGCGGGGAGGGGGAGGGGGAGAGGGAGAGGGGGAGGGGGAGAGTGGGGGATGGGGAGAGGAGTGATTTCCCCTCTCTCTAACCCAGGGGTCACTGGACAGTGATCAGGAGCAGGAACCCTGGCTGATTTCCCCCTCTCTCTAACCCAGGGGTCACTGGACAGTGATCGGGAGCAGGAACCCTGGCTGATTTCCCCTCTCTCTAACCCAGGGGTCACTGGACAGTGATCAGGAGCAGGAACCCTGGCTGATTTCCCCTCTCTCTAACCCAGGGGTCACTGGACAGTGATCGGGAGCAGGAACCCTGGCTGATTTCCCCCTCTCTCTAACCCAGGGGTCACTGGACAGTGATCAGGAGCAGGAACCCTGGCTGATTTCCCCCTCTCTCTAACCCAGGGGTCACTGGAAAGTGATCAGGAGCAGGAACCCTGGCTGATTTCCCCTCTCTCTAACCCAGGGGGTCACTGGACAGTGATCGGGAGCAGGAACCCTGGCTGATTTCCCCCTCTCTCTAACCTGGGGGTCACTGGACAGTGATCGGGAGCAGGAACCCTGGCTGATTTCCCCCTCTCTCTAACCTAGGGGTCACTGGACAGTGATCAGGAGCAGGAACCCTGGCTGATTTCCCCCTCTCTCTAACCTAGGGGTCACTGGACAGTGATCGGGAGCAGGAACCCTGGCTGATTTCCCCCTCTCTCTAACCTGGGGGTCACTGGACAGTGATCGGGAGCAGGAACCCTGGCTGATTTCCCCCTCTCTCTAACCCAGGGGTCACTGGACAGTGATCGGGAGCAGGAACCCTGGCTGATTTCCCCTCTCTCTAACCCAGGGGTCACTGGACAATGATCGGGAGCAGGAACCCTGGCTGATTTCCTCTCTCTCTAACCCAGGGGTCACTGGACAGTGATCGGGAGCAGGAACCCTGGCTGATTTCCCCCTCTCTCTAACCCAGGGGTCACTGGACAGTGATCGGGAGCAGGAACCCTGGCTGATATCCCCTCTCTCTCTAACCCGGGAGTCACTGGACAGTGATCAGGAGCAGGAACCCTGGCTGATTTCCCCTCTGTCTAACCCAGGGGTCACTGGACAGTGATCAGGAGCAGGAACCCTGGCTGATTTCCCCCTCTCTCTAACCCAGGGGTCACTGGACAGTGATCGGGAGCAGGAACCCTGGCTGATTTCCCCCTCTCTCTAACCCAGGGGTCACTGGACAGTGATCAGGAGCAGGAACCCTGGCTGATGTCCCCCTCTCTCTAACCCAGGGGTCACTGGACAGTGATCGGGAGCAGGAACCCTGGCTGATTTCCTCTCTCTCTCTAACCCAGGGGTCACTGGACAGTGATCGGGAGCAGGAACCCTGGCTGATTTCCTCTCTCTCTAACCCAGGGGTCACTGGACAGTGATCGGGAGCAGGAACCCTGGCTGATTTCCCCCTCTCTCTAACCCAGGGGTCACTGGACAGTGATCGGGAGCAGGAACCCTGGCTGATTTCCCTCTCTCTCTAACCCAGGGGTCACTGGACAGTGATCGGGAGCAGGAACCCTGGCTGATTTCCTCTCTCTCTAACCCAGGGGTCACTGGACAGTGATCGGGAGCAGGAACCCTGGCTGATTTCCCCCTCTCTCTAACCCAGGGGTCACTGGACAGTGATCAGGAGCAGGAACCCTGGCTGATTTCCTCTCTCTCTAACCCAGGGGTCACTGGACAGTGATCGGGAGCAGGAACCCTGGCTGATTTCCCCCTCTCTCTAACCCAGGGGTCACTGGACAGTGATCGGTAGCAGGAACCCTGGCTGATTTCCCCCTCTCTCTAACCCAGGGGTCACTGGACAGTGATCAGGAGCAGGAACCCTGGCTGATTTCCCCTCTCTCTAACCCAGGGGTCACTGGACAGTGATCAGGAGCAGGAACCCTGGCTGATTTTCCCTCTCTCTAACCCAGGGGTCACTGGACAGTGATCGGGAGCAGGAACCCTGGCTGATTTCCTCTCTCTCTATCCAGGGGTCACTGGACAGTGATCGGGAGCAGGAACCCTGGCTGATTTCCCCTCTCTCTAACCCAGGGGTCACTGGACAGTGATCAGGAGCAGGAACCCTGGCTGATTTCCCCCTCTCTCTAACCCAGAGGTCACTGGACAGTGATCGGGAGCAGGAACCCTGGCTGATTTCCCCTCTCTCTCTAACCCAGGGGTCACTGGACAGTGATCGGGAGCAGGAACCCTGGCTGATTTCCCTCTCTCTCTAACCCAGGGGTCACTGGACAGTGATCGGGAGCAGGAACCCTGGCTGATTTCCCCCTCTCTCTAACCCAGAGGTCACTGGACAGTGATCGGGAGCAGGAACCCTGGCTGATTTCCCTCTCTCTCTAACCCAGGGGTCACTGGACAGTGATTGGGAGCTGGAACCCTGGCTGATTTCCCTCTCTCTCTAACCCAGGGGTCACTGGACAGTGATCAGGAGCAGGAACCCTGGCTGATTTCCCCTCTCTCTAACCCAGGGGTCACTGGACAGTGATCGGGAGCAGGAACCCTGGCTGATTTCCCTCTCTCTCTCACCCAGGGGTCACTGGACAGTGATCGGGAGCAGGAACCCTGGCTGATTTCCTCTCTCTCTAACCCAGGGGTCACTGGACAGTGATCAGGAGCAGGAACCCTGGCTGATTTCCCCTCTCTCTAACCCAGGGGTCACTGGACAGTGATCGGGAGCAGGAACCCTGGCTGATTTCCCCCTCTCTCTAACCCAGGGGTCACTGGACAGTGATCGGGAGCAGGAACCCTGGCTGATTTCCTCTCTCTCTAACCCAGGGGTCACTGGACATTGATCGGGAGCAGGAACCCTGGCTGATTTCCCCCTCTCTCTAACCCAGGGGTCACTGGACAGTGATCGGGAGCAGGAACCCTGGCTGATTTCCCCCTCTCTCTAACCCAGGGGTCACTGGACAGTGATCAGGAGCAGGAACCCTGGCTGATTTCCCCCTCTCTCTAACCCAGGGGTCACTGGACAGTGATCGGGAGCAGGAACCCTGGCTGATTTCCCCCTCTCTCTAACTCAGGGGTCACTGGACAGTGATCGGGAGCAGGAACCCTGGCTGATTTCCCCCTCTCTCTAACCCAGGGGTCACTGGACAGTGATCGGGAGCAGGAAACCTGGCTGATTTCCCCCTCTCTCTAACCCAGGGGTCACTGGACAGTGATCGGGAGCAGGAACCCTGGCTGATTTCCTCTCTCTCTAACCCAGGGGTCACTGGACAGTGATCGGGAGCAGGAACCCTGGCTGATTTCCCCTCTCTCTAACCCAGGGGTCACTGGACAGTGATCAGGAGCAGGAACCCTGGCTGATTTCCCCTCTCTCTAACCCAGGGGTCACTGGACAGTGATCGGGAGCAGGAACCCTGGCTGATTCCCTCTCTCTCTAACCCAGGGGTCACTGGACAGTGATGGAGACCGGGCCCTCTCATGTTTTGTGTGATGGTCTCTCTGTCCTGCTCGATCCAGCAAACAGACTGTTAATGAGGAGTACATTTTAGCAACAAAGCCTGTGGTTCTTTAGGGAGCGGGAACCATTACTGGAGATAATGTGGCTGAAATGAGATTTTGTTTGAGATGATGTGGTTTCACTGAGTGCCCTGGCTGCAGACTGGAGAAGTCATTAAAGCAGGAAGGTGGAGGCCAGAGTGGGGAGAGATCGTTTACCAAACCCTCGAGTTATCCGAGAGACACAAATGGGCCAGTTCAAATCTGAGAGACTAATGGGCCCACAATCGAATTAATCACGGCAGCCGGGAGAGGCAGGGAGGGATTGACTCAGGCTGATGGGAACCAGCAATGAGGGTCTCCTCACTCCCAGAGGGTCTCCTCACTCCCAGAGGGTCTCCTCACTCCCAGAGGGTCTCCTCACTCCCAGAGGGTCTCCTCACTCCCAGAGGGTCTCCTCACTCCCAGAGGGTCTCCTCACTCCCAGAGGGACAGGAGCAGAGGGTCTCCTCACTCCCAGAGGGACAGGAGCAGAGGGTCTCCTCACTCCCAGAGGGACAGGAGCAGAGGGTCTCC
This sequence comes from Heptranchias perlo, assembly GCF_035084215.1. Taxonomy (NCBI): domain Eukaryota; kingdom Metazoa; phylum Chordata; class Chondrichthyes; order Hexanchiformes; family Hexanchidae; genus Heptranchias; species Heptranchias perlo. Next base: position 19,291 of record NW_027139914.1, on the reverse strand, counting down.
TCACTCCCAGAGGGTCTCCTCACCCCCAGAGGGTCTCCTCACTCCCAGAGGGACAGGAGCAGAGGGTCTCCTCACTCCCAGAGGGACAGGAGCAGAGGGTCTCCTCACTCCCAGAGGGTCTCCTCACTCCCAGAGGGACAGGAGCAGAGGGTCTCCTCACTCCCAGAGGGACAGGAGCGGAGGGTCCTCACTCTGAGAGGGACAGGAGCGGAGGGTCCTCACTCTGAGAGGGACAGGAGCAGAGGGTCTCCTCACTCCCAGAGGGACAGGAGCGGAGGGACCTCACTCCCAGAGGGACAGGAGCGGAGGGTCCTCACTCCCAGAGGGACAGGAGCGGAGGGTCCTCACTCCCAGAGGGACAGGAGCGGAGGGTCCTCACTCCCAGAGGGACAGGAGCGGAGGGTCCTCACTCCCAGAGGGACAGGAGCGGAGGGTCCTCACTCTGAGAGGGACAGGAGCGGAGGGTCCTCACTCTGAGAGGGACAGGAGCAGAGGGTCTCCTCACTCCCAGAGGGACAGGAGCGGAGGGACCTCACTCCCAGAGGGACAGGAGCGGAGGGTCCTCACTCCCAGAGGGACAGGAGCGGAGGGTCCTCACTCTGAGAGGGACAGGAGCGGAGTGTCCTCACTCTGAGAGGGACAGGAGCGAGGGTCTCCTCACTCTGAGAGGGACAGGAGCGGAGGGTCCTCACTCTGAGAGGGACAGGAGCAGAGGGTCTCCTCACTCTGAGAGGGACAGGAGCGGAGGGTCCTCACTCTGAGAGGGACAGGAGCGGAGGGTCCTCACTCTGAGAGGGACAGGAGCGGAGTGTCCTCACTCCCAGAGGGACAGGAGCGAGGGTCTCCTCACTCTGAGAGGGACAGGAGCGGAGGGTCCTCACTCTGAGAGGGACAGGAGCGGAGGGTCCTCACTCTGAGAGGGACAGGAGCAGAGGGTCCTCACTCCCAGAGGGACAGGAGCGGAGGGTCCTCACTCTGAGAGGGACAGGAGCGGAGGGTCCTCACTCCCAGAGGGACAGGAGCGAGGGTCTCCTCACTCCGAGAGGGACAGGAGCAAGGGTCTCCTCACTCTGACAATGAAATCACTATTAAAGGAGTGTTCCTTCACACCCGGGCTCACACTCACACTGAAATCACTATTAAAGGAGTGTTCCTTCACACCCGGGCTCACACACACACTGAAATCACTATTAAAGGAGTGTTCCTTCACACCCGGGCTCACACTCACACTGAAATCACTATTAAAGGAGTGTTCCTTCACACTCGGGCTCACACACACACTGAAATCACTATTAAAGGAGTGTTCCTTCACACCCGGGCTCGTACTCACACTGAAATCACTATTAAAGGAGTGTTCCTTCACACCCGGGCTCACACACACTGAAATCACTATTAAAGGAGTGTTCCTTCACACCCGTGCTCACACACACTGAAATCACTATTAAAGGAGTGTTCCTTCACACCCGGGCTCACACACACTGAAATCACTATTAAAGGAGTGTTCCTTCACACCCGGGCTCACACACACACTGAAATCACTATTAAAGGAGTGTTCCTTCACACCCGGGCTCACACGCACACTGAAATCACTATTAAAGGAGTGTTCCTTCACACCCGGGCTCACACACACACTGAAATCACGATTAAAGGAGTGTTCCTTCACACCCGGGCTCACACTCACACTGAAATCACTATTAAAGGAGTGTTCCTTCACACCCGGGCTCACACTCACACTGAAATCACTATTAAAGGAGTGTTCCTTCACACCCGGGCTCACACTCACACTGAAATCACTATTGAAGGAGTGTTCCTTCACACCCGGGCTCACACACACACTGAAATCACTATTAAAGGAGTGTTCCTTCACACCCGGGCTCACATACACTGAAATCACTATTAAAGGAGTGTTCCTTCACACCCAGGCTCACACTCACACTGAAATCACTATTAAAGGAGTGTTCCTTCACACCCGGGCTCACACACACTGAAATCACTATTAAAGGAGTGTTCCTTCACACCCGGGCTCACACACACACTGAAATCACTATTAAAGGAGTGTTCCTTCACACCCGGGCTCACACACACTGAAATCACTATTGAAGGAGTGTTCCTTCACACCCGGGCTCACACACACACTGAAATCACTATTAAAGGAGTGTTCCTTCACACCCAGGCTCACACTCACACTGAAATCACTATTAAAGGAGTGTTCCTTCACACCCGGGCTCACACACACACTGAAATCACTATTAAAGGAGTGTTCCTTCACACCCGTGCTCACACACACACTGAAATCACTATTAAAGGAGTGTTCCTTCACACCCGGGCTCACACACACTGAAATCACTATTAAAGGAGTGTTCCTTCACACCCGGGCTCACACACACACTGAAATCACTATAAAAGGAGTGTTCCTTCACACCCGCGTTCACACACACTGAAATCACTATTAAAGGAGTATTCCTTCACACCCGGGCTCACACACACTGAAATCACTATTAAAGGAGTGTTCCTTCACACCCGGGCTCACACTCACACTGAAATCACCATTAAAGGAGTGTTCCTTCACACCCGGGCTCACACACACACTGAAATCACTATTAAAGGAGTGTTCCTTCACACCCGGGCTCGCACACACAATGAAATCACTATTAAAGGAGTGTTCCTTCACACCCGGGCTCACACACACTGAAATCACTATTAAAGGAGTGTTCCTTCACACCCGGGCTCACACACCCTGAAATCAGTATTAAAGGAGTGTTCCTTCACACCCGGGCTCACACTCACACTGAAATCACTATTAAAGGAGTGTTCCTTCACATCCGGGCTCACACACACACTGAAATCACTATTAAAGGAGTGTTCCTTCACACCCAGGCTCACACACACACTGAAATCACTATTAAAGGAGTGTTCCTTCACACCCGGGCTCACACTCACACTGAAATCACTATTAAAGGAGTGTTCCTTCACACCCGGGCTCACACACACACTGAAATCACTATTAAAGGAGTGTTCCTTCACACCCAGGCTCTCACACGCACTGAAATCACTATTAAAGGAGTGTTCCTTCACACCCGGGCTCACACTCACACTGAAATCACTATTAAAGGAGTGTTCCTTCACACCCGGGCTCACACTCACACTGAAATCACTATTAAAGGAGTGTTCCTTCACACCCGGGCTCACACTCACACTGAAATCACTATTGAAGGAGTGTTCCTTCACACCCGGGCTCACACACACACTGAAATCACTATTAAAGGAGTGTTCCTTCACACCCGGGCTCACATACACTGAAATCACTATTAAAGGAGTGTTCCTTCACACCCAGGCTCACACTCACACTGAAATCACTATTAAAGGAGTGTTCCTTCACACCCGGGCTCACACACACTGAAATCACTATTAAAGGAGTGTTCCTTCACACCCGGGCTCACACACACACTGAAATCACTATTAAAGGAGTGTTCCTTCACACCCGGGCTCACACACACTGAAATCACTATTGAAGGAGTGTTCCTTCACACCCGGGCTCACACACACACTGAAATCACTATTAAAGGAGTGTTCCTTCACACCCAGGCTCACACTCACACTGAAATCACTATTAAAGGAGTGTTCCTTCACACCCGGGCTCACACACACACTGAAATCACTATTAAAGGAGTGTTCCTTCACACCCGTGCTCACACACACACTGAAATCACTATTAAAGGAGTGTTCCTTCACACCCGGGCTCACACACACTGAAATCACTATTAAAGGAGTGTTCCTTCACACCCGGGCTCACACACACACTGAAATCACGATAAAAGGAGTGTTCCTTCACACCCGCGTTCACACACACTGAAATCACTATTAAAGGAGTGTTCCTTCACACCCGGGCTCACACACACTGAAATCACTATTAAAGGAGTGTTCCTTCACACCCGGGCTCACACTCACACTGAAATCACCATTAAAGGAGTGTTCCTTCACACCCGGGCTCACACACACACTGAAATCACTATTAAAGGAGTGTTCCTTCACACCCGGGCTCGCACACACAATGAAATCACTATTAAAGGAGTGTTCCTTCACACCCGGGCTCACACACACTGAAATCACTATTAAAGGAGTGTTCCTTCACACCCGGGCTCACACACCCTGAAATCAGTATTAAAGGAGTGTTCCTTCACACCCGGGCTCACACTCACACTGAAATCACTATTAAAGGAGTGTTCCTTCACATCCGGGCTCACACACACACTGAAATCACTATTAAAGGAGTGTTCCTTCACACCCAGGCTCACACACACACTGAAATCACTATTAAAGGAGTGTTCCTTCACACCCGGGCTCACACTCACACTGAAATCACTATTAAAGGAGTGTTCCTTCACACCCGGGCTCACACACACACTGAAATCACTATTAAAGGAGTGTTCCTTCACACCCAGGCTCTCACACGCACTGAAATCACTATTAAAGGAGTGTTCCTTCACACCCGGGCTCACACACACTGAAATCACTATTAAAGGAGTGTTCCTTCACACCCGGGCTCACACACACACTGAAATCACTATTAAAGGAGTGTCCCTTCACACCCGGGCTCACACACGCACTGAAATCACTATTAAAGGAGTGTTCCTTCACACCCGGGCTCACACACACTGAAATCACTATTAAAGGAGTGTTCCTTCACACCCGGGCTCACACACACACTGAAATCACTATTAAAGGAGTGTTCCTTCACACCCGGGCTCACACACACACTGAAATAACTATTACAGGAGAGTTCCTTCACACCCGGGCTCACACACACACTGAAATCACTATTAAAGGAGTGTTCCTTCACACCCGGGCTCACACACACACTGAAATCACTATTAAAGGAGTGTTCCTTCACACCCGGGCTCACACACACACTGAAATCACTATTAAAGGAGTGTTCCTTCACACCCGGGCTCGCACACACACTGAAATCACTATTAAAGGAGTGTTCCTTCACACCCGGGCTCACACTCACACTGAAATCACTATTAAAGGAGCGTTCCTTCACACCCGGGCTCACACACACCCTGAAATCACTATTAAAGGAGTGTTCCTTCACACCCGGTCTCACACACACTGAAATCACTATTAATGGAGTGTTCCTTCACACCCAGGCTCACACTCACACTGAAATCACTATTACAGGAGAGTTCCTTCACACCCGGGCTCACACACACACTGAAATCACGATTAAAGGAGTGTTCCTTCACACCCAGGCTCACACTCACACTGAAATCACTATTAAAGGAGTGTTCCTTCACACCCGGGCTCACACACACACTGAAATCACTATTAAAGGAGTGTTCCTTCACACCCGGGCTCACACTCACACTGAAATCACTATTAAAGGAGTGTTCCTTCACACCCGGGCTCACACACACACTGAAATCACTATTAAAGGAGTGTTCCTTCACACCCTGGCTCACACACACACTGAAATCACTATTAAAGGAGTGTTCCTTCACACCCGGGCTCACACACACACTGAAATCACTATTAAAGGAGTGTTCCTTCACACCCGGGCTCACACACACACTGAAATTACTATTAAAGGAGTGTTCCTTCACACCCGGGCTCACACACACACTGAAATCACTATTAAAGGAGTGTTCCTTAACACCCGGGCTCACACTCACACTGAACTCACCATTAAATGAGTGTTCCTTCACACCCGGCTCACACACACACTGAAATCACTATTAAAGGAGTGTTCCTTCACACCCGGGCTCACACACACTGAAATCACTATTAAAGGAGTGTTCCTTCACACCCGGGCTCACACACACACTGATATCACTATTAAAGGAGTGTTCCTTCACACCCGGGCTCACACTCACACTGAAATCACTATTAAAGGAGTGTTCCTTCACACCCGGGCTCACACACACTGAAATCACTATTAAAGGAGTGTTCCTTCACACCCGGGCTCACACTCACACTGAAATCACTATTAAAGGAGTGTTCCTTCACACCCGGGCTCACACACACACTGAAATCACTATTAAAGGAGTGTTCCTTCACACCCGGGCTCGCACACACACTGATATCACTATTAATGGAGTGTTCCTTCAAACCCGGGCTCACACTCACACTGAAATCACTATTAAAGGAGTGTTCCTTCACACCCGGGCTCACACACACACTGAAATCACTATTAAAGGAGTGTTCCTTCACACCCGGGCTCACATACACACTGAAATCACTATTAAAGGAGTGTTCCTTTACACCCGGGCTCACACTCACCCTGAAATCACTATTAAAGGAGTGTTCCTTCACACCCGGGCTCACACACACACTGAAATCACTATTAAAGGAGTGTTCCTTCACACCCGGGCTCACACTCACACTGAAATCACCATTAAAGGAGTGTTCCTTCACACGGGGGCTCACACATACACTGAAATCACTATTAAAGGAGTGTTCCTTCACACCCGGGCTCACACTCACACTGAAATCACTATTAAAGGAGTGTTCCTTCACACCCGGGCTCACACACACACTGAAATCACCATTGAAGGAGTGTTCCGTCACACCCGGGCTCACACACACACTGAAATCACTATTAAAGGAGTGTTCCTTCACACCCGGGCTCACACTCACACTGAAATCACCATTAGAGGAGTGTTACTTCACACCCGGGCTCACGCACACACTGAAATCACTATTAAAGGAGTGTTCCTTCACACCCGGGCTCACACACACACCGATATCGCAATTAAAGGAGTGTTCCTTCACACCCGGGCTCTCACACGCACTGAAATCACTATTAAAGGAGTGTTCCTTCACACCCGGGCTCACACACACACTGAAATCACTATTAAAGGAGTGGTCCTTCACACCCGGGCTCACACACCCTGAAATCACTATTAAAGGAGTGTTCCTTCACACCCGGGCTCACACTCACACTGAAATCACTATTAAAGGAGTGTTCCTTCACACCCGGGCTCACACACACACTGAAATCACTATTAAAGGAGTGTTCCTTCACGCCCGGGCTCACACACACACTGAAATCACTATTAAAGGAGTGTTCCTTCACACTCGGGCTCACACACACACTGAAATCACTATTAAAGGAGTGTTCCTTCACACCCGGGCTCACACACCCTGAAATCACTATTAAAGGAGTGTTCCTTCACACCCGGGCTCACACACACACTGAAATCACTATTAAAGGAGTGTTCCTTCACACCCGGGCTCACACACACACTGAAATCACGATTAAAGGAGTGTTCCTTCACACCCGGGCTCACACACACACTGAAATCACTATTAAAGGAGTGTTCCTTCACGCCCGGGCTCACACACACACTGAAATCACTATTAAAGGAGTGTTCCTTCACACTCGGGCTCACACACACACTGAAATCACTATTAAAGGAGTGTTCCTTCACACCCGGGCTCACACTCACACTGAAATCACTATTAAAGGAGTGTTCCTTCACACCCGGGCTCACACACACACTGAAATCACTATTAAAGGAGTGTTCCTTCACGCCCGGGCTCACACACACACTGAAATCACTATTAAAGGAGTGTTCCTTCACACTCGGGCTCACACACACACTGAAATCACTATTAAAGGAGTGTTCCTTCACACCCGGGCTCACACACCCTGAAATCACTATTAAAGGAGTGTTCCTTCACACCCGGGCTCACACACACACTGAAATCACTATTAAAGGAGTGTTCCTTCACGCCCGGGCTCACACACACACTGAAATCACTATTAAAGGAGTGTTCCTTCACACTCGGGCTCACACACACACTGAAATCACTATTAAAGGAGTGTTCCTTCACACCCGGGCTCACACACACACTGAAATCACTATTAAAGAAGTGTTCCTTCACTCCCGGGCTCACACTCACACTGAAATCACTATTAAAGGTAAGTTCCTTCACACCCGGGCTCACACTCACACTGAAATCACTATTAAATGAGTGTTCCTTCACACCCGGGCTCACACACACACTGAAATCACTATGAAAGGAGTGTTCCTTCACACCCGGGCTCACACACACACTGAAATCACTATTAAAGGAGTGTTCCTTCACACCCGGGCTCACACACACACTGAAATCACTATTAAAGGAGTGTTCCTTCACACCCGGGCTCATACTCACACTGAAATCACTGCTAAAGGAGTGTTCCTTCACACACGGGCTCACACACACACTGAAATCACTATAAAAGGAGTGTTACTTCACACCCAGGCTCACGCACACACTGAAATCACTATTAAAGGAGTGTTCCTTCACACCCGGGCTCATACTCACACTGAAATCACTGCTAAAGGAGTGTTCCTTCACACCCGGGCTCACACTCACACTGAAATCACTATTAAAGGAGTGTTACTTCACACCTGGGCTCACACACACTGAAATCACTATTAAAGGAGTGTTCCTTCACACACGGGCTCACACACACACTGAAATCACTATTAAAGGAGTGTTCCTTCACACCCGGGCTCACACTCACACTGAAATCACTATTAAAGGAGTGTTCCTTCACACACGGGCTCACACACACACTGAAATCACTATTAAAGGAGTGTTCCTTCACACCCGGGCTCACACTCACACTGAAATCACTATTAAAGGAGTGTTACTTCACACCTGGGCTCACACACACTGAAATCACTATTAAAGGAGTGTTCCTTCACACACGGGCTCACACACACACTGAAATCACTATTAAAGGAGTGTTCCTTCACACCTGGGCTCACACACACTGAAATCACTATTAAAGGAGTGTTCCTTCACACACGGGCTCACACACACACTGAAATCACTATTAAAGGAGTGTTACTTCACACCCGGGCTCACGCACACACTGAAATCACTATTAAAGGAGTGTTACTTCACACCCGGGCTCACGCACACACTGAAATCACTATTAAAGGAGTGTTCCTTCACACCCGGGCTCACACACACTGAAATCACTATTAAAGGTGTGTTCCTTCACACCCGGGCTCACACACACTGAAATCACTATTAAAGGAGTGTTCCTTCACACCCGGGCTCACACACACACTGAAATCACAATGAAAGGAGTGTTCCTTCACACCCGGGCTCACACACACACTGAAATCACTATTAAAGGAGTGTTCCTTCACACCCGGGCTCACACACACACTGAAATCACTATTAAAGGAGTGTTCCTTCACACCCAGGCTCACACACACACTGAAATCACTATTAAAGGAGTGTTCCTTCACACCCGGGCTCACACACTCTGAAATCACTATTAAAGGAGTGTTCCTTCACACCCGGGCTCACACACACACTGAAATCACTATTAAAGGAGTGTTCCTTCACACCCGGTCTCACACACACACTGAAATCACTATTAAAGGAGTGTTCCTTCACACCCGGGCTCACACTCACACTGAAATCACTATGAAAGGAGTGTTCCTTCACACCCGGGCTCACACTCACACTGAAATCACTATTAAAGGAGTGTTCCTTCACACCCAGGCTCACACACACTGAAATCACTATTAAAGGAGTGTTCCTTCACACCCAGGCTCACACTCACACTGAAATCACTATTAAGGAGTGTTCCTTCACACCCGGGCTCACACACACACTGAAATCACCATTAAAGGAGTGTTCCTTCACACCCGGGCTCACACTCACACTGAAATCACGATTAAAGGAGTGTTCCTTCACACCCAGGCTCACACACACACTGAAATCACTATTAAAGGAGTGTTCCTTCACACCCGGGCTCACACTCACACTGAAATCACTATTAAAGGAGTGTTCCTTCACACCCGGGCTCACACACACACTGAAATCACTATTGAAGGAGTGTTCCTTCACACCCGGGCTCACACACACACTGAAATCACTATTAAAGGAGTGTTCCTTCACACCCGGGCTCACACTCACACTGAAATCACCATTAAAGGAGTGTTCCTTCACACCCGGGCTCACACATACACTGAAATCACTATTAAAGGAGTGTTCCTTCACACCCGGGCTCACACTCACACTGAAATCACTATTAAAGGAGTGTTCCTTCACACCCGGGCTCACACACACACTGAAATCACCATTGAAGGAGTGTTCCGTCACACCCGGGCTCACACACACACTGAAATCACTATTAAAGGAGTGTTCCTTCACACCCGGGCTCACACTCACACTGAAATCACCATTAGAGGAGTGTTACTTCACACCCGGGCTCACGCACACACTGAAATCACTATTAAAGGAGTGTTCCTTCACACCCGGGCTCACACACACACCGATATCACAATTAAAGGAGTGTTCCTTCACACCCGGGCTCTCACACGCACTGAAATCACTATTAAAGGAGTGTTCCTTCACACCCGGGCTCACACACCCTGAAATCACTATTAAAGGAGTGTTCCTTCACACCCGGGCTCACACTCACACTGATATCACTATTAAAGGAGTGTTCCTTCACACCCGGGCTCACACACACACTGAAATCACTATTAAAGGAGTGTTCCTTCACCCCCGGGCTCACACACCCTGAAATCACTATTAAAGGAGTGTTCCTTCACACCCGGGCTCAAACACACACTGAAATCACTATTAAAGGAGTGTTCCTTCACACCCGGGCTCACACACACTGAAATCACTATTAAAGGAGTGTTCCTTCACACCCGGGCTCAAACACACACTGAAATCACTATTAAAGGAGTGTTCCTTCACTCCCGGGCTCACACTCACACTGAAATCACTATTAAAGGTGTGATCCTTCACACCCGGGCTCACACTCACACTGAAATCACTATTAAATGAGTGTTCCTTCACACCCGGGCTCACACACACACTGAAATCACTATTAAAGGAGTGTTCCTTCACACCCGGGCTCACACACACTGAAATCACTATTAAAGGAGTGTTCCTTCACACCCGGGCTCAAACACAAACTGAAATCACTATTAAAGGAGTGTTCCTTCACTCCCGGGCTCACACTCACACTGAAATCACTCTTAAAGGTGTGTTCCTTCACACCCGGGCTCACACTCACACTGAAATCACTATTAAATGAGTGTTCCTTCACACCCGGGCTCACACACACACTGAAATCACTATTAAAGGAGTCTTCCTTCACACCCGGGCTCACACACCCTTAAATCACTATTAAAGGAGTGTTCCTTCACACCCGGGCTCACACACACACTGAAATCACTGTTAAAGGAGTGTTCCTTCACACCCGGGCTCACACTCACACTGAAATCACTATTAAAGGAGTGTTCCTTCACACCCGGGCTCACACACACACTGAAATCACCATGAAAGGAGTGTTCCTTCACACCCGGGCTCACACTCACGCTGAAATCACTATTAAAGGAGCGTTCCTTCACACCCGGGCTCACACACACACTGAAATCACCATGAAAGGAGTGTTCCATCACACCCGGGCTCACACACACTGAAATCACTATTAAAGGAGTGTTCCTTCACACCCGGGCTCACACACACACTGAAATCACTATTAAAGGAGTGTTCCTTCACACCCGGGCTCACACACACACTGAAATCACTATTAAAGGAGTGGTCCTTCACACCCGGGCTCATACTCACACTGAAATCACTACTAAAGGAGTGTTCCTTCACACCCGGGCTCACACACACACTGAAATCACTATTAAAGGAGTGTTCCTTCACACCCAGGCTCACACACACACTGAAATCACTATTAAAGGAGTGTACCTTCACACCCGGGCTCACACACACACTGAAATCACTATTAAAGGAGTGTTCCTTCACACCCAGGCTCACACACACACTGAAATCACTATTAAAGGAGTGTTCCTTCACACCCGGGCTCACACACACACTGAAATCACTATTAAAGGAGTGTTCCTTCACACCCGGGCTCGCACACACACAGAAATCACTATTAAAGGAGTGTTCCTTCACACCCGGGCTCACACACACACTGAAATCACTATTAAAGGAGTGGTCCTTCACACCCGGGCTCATACTCACACTGAAATCACTATTAAAGGAGTGTTCCTTCACACCCGGGCTCACACACACACTGAAATCACTATTAAAGGAGTGTTCCTTCACACCCAGGCTCACACACACACTGAAATCACTATTAAAGGAGTGTACCTTCACACCCGGGCTCACACACACACTGAAATCACTATTAAAGGAGTGTTCCTTCACACCCAGGCTCACACACACACTGAAATCACTATTAAAGGAGTGTTCCTTCACACCCGGGCTCACACACACACTGAAATCACTATTAAAGGAGTGTTCCTTCACACCCAGGCTCACACACACTGAAATCACTATTAAAGGAGTGTTCCTTCACACCCGGGCTCGCACTCACACTGAAATCACTATTAAAGGAGTGTTCCTTCACACCCGGGCTCTCACACACACTGAAATCACTATTAAAGGAGTGTTCCTTCACACCCGGGCTCACACACACACTGAAATCACTATTAAAGGAGTGTTCCTTCACACCCGGGCTCACACACACACTGAAATCACTATTAAAGGAGTGTTCCTTCACACCCGGGCTCACACACACACTGAAATCATCATTAAAGGAGTGTTCCTTCACACCCGGGCTCACACACACACTGAAATCACTATGAAAGGAGTGTTCCTTCACACCCGGGCTCACACTCACACTGAAATCACTATTAAAGGAGTGTTCCTTCACACCCGGGCTCACACTCACACTGAAATCACTATGAAAGGAGTGTTCCTTCACACCTGGGCTCACACTCACACTGAAATCACTATGAAAGGAGTGTTCCTTCACACCCGGGCTCACACACACACTGAAACCACTATTACAGGAGAGTTCCTTCACACCCGGGCTCACACACACACTGAAATCACTATTAAAGGAGTGTTCCTTCACACCCGGGCTCACACTCACACTGAAATCACTATTAAAGGAGTGTTCCTTCACACCCGGGCTCACACTCACACTGAAATCACGATTAAAGGAGTGTTCCGTCACACCCGGGCTCACACACACACTGAAATCCTTATTAAAGGAGTGTTCCTTCACACCCGGGCTCACACTCACACTGAAATCACGATTAAAGGAGTGTTCCGTCACACCCGGGCTCACACTCACACTGAAATCACTATTAAAGGAGTGTTCCTTCACACCCGGGCTCACACACACACTGAAATCACTATTAAAGGAGTGTTCCTTCACACCCGGGCTCACACTCACACTGAAATCACGATTAAAGGAGTGTTCCGTCACACCCGGGCTCACACTCACACTGAAATCACTGTTAAAGGAGTGTTCCTTCACACCCGGGCTCACACACACACTGAAATCACTATTAAAGGAGTGTTCCTTCACACCCGGGCTCACACTCACACACTGAAATCACTATTAAAGGAGTGTTCCTTCACACCCGGGCTCACACACACACTGAAATCACTATTAAAGGAGTGTTCCTTCACACCCGGGCTCACACACACACTGAAATCACTATTAAAGGAGTGTTCCTTCACACCCGGGCTCACACACACACTGAAATCACTATTAAAGGAGTGTTCCTTCACACCCGGGCTCACACTCACACTGAAATCACTATTAAAGGAGTGTTCCTTCACACCCGGGCTCACACACACACTGAAATCACTATTAAAGGAGTGTTCCTTCACACCCGGGCTCACACTCACACTGAAATCACTATTAAAGGAGTGTTCCTTCACACTCGGGCTCACACACACTGAAATCACTATTAAAGGAGTGTTCCTTCACACCCGGGCTCACACACACTGAAATCACTATTAAAGGAGTGTTCCTTCACACCCGGGCTCACACTCACACTGAAATCACTATTAAAGGAGTGTTCCTTCACACTCGGGCTCACACTCACACTGAAATCACTATTAAAGGAGTGTTCCTTCACACCCGGGCTCACACACACACTGAAATCACTATTAAAGGAGTGTTCCTTCACACCCGGGCTCACACACACACTGAAATCACTATTAAAGGAGTGTTCCTTCACACCCGGGCTCACACACACACTGAAGTCACTGTTGAAGGAGTGTTCCTTCACATCCGGGCTCACACACACACTGAAATCACTATTAAAGGAGTGTTCCTTCACTCCCGGGCTCACACACACACTGAAATCACGATTAAAGGAGTGTTCCTTCACACCCGGGCTCACACTCACACTGAAATCACTATTAAAGGAGTGTTCCTTCACACCCGGGCTCACACTCACACTAAATTCACTATTAAAGGAGTGTTCCTTCACACTCGGGCTCACACACACACTGAAATCACTATTAAAGGAGTGTTCCTTCACACTCGGGCTCACACTCACACTAAATTCACTATTAAAGGAGTGTTCCTTCACACTCGGGCTCACACTCACACTAAATTCACTATTAAAGGAGTGTTCCTTCACACCCGGGCTCACACTCACACTAAATTCACTATTAAAGGAGTGTTCCTTCACACCCGGGCTCACACTCACACTAAATTCACTATTAAAGGAGTGTCCAGACAGCTCTGTCGCACACACCCAGTGAGGGTTTGTAATGAATGCTGGAATTATCGAGTATTTTTCGACCTGAATTGCTGCATTTCATCTCGAGCAAATTTAAATTCGTGGGATTCCTGTAAGTCGGTGTGTTTTTCTATGAGATCTTGCTTGATGTTAGCTCAGTGTTAATAACATGGGCACATTATATAAATGGACAGAGACTGTCCCAGAGGAGAGATGTGATATGATTCTGAGTACATTGAAGTAAATTAGTCAAAGAGAGAGTGGTTGATAAGCAGGGGTCACTGGACAGTGATCGGGAGCAGGAACCCTGGCTGATTTCCCCCTCTCTCTAACCCAGGGGTCACTGGACAGTGATCAGGAGCAGGAACCCTGGCTGATTTTCCCCTCTCTCTAACCCGGGGGTCACTGGACAGTGATCAGGAGCAGGAACCCTGGCTGATTTCCCCCTCTCTCTCTAACCCAGGGGTCACTGGACAGTGATCGGGAGCAGGAACCCTGGCTGATTTCCCCTCTCTCTAACCCAGGGGTCACTGGACAGTGATCAGGAGCAGGAACCCTGGCTGATTTTCCCCTCTCTCTAACCCAGGGGTCACTGGACAGTGATCAGGAGCAGGAACCCTGGCTGATTTCCCCCTCTCTCTAACCCAGGGGTCACTGGACAGTGATCGGGAGCAGGAACCCTGGCTGATTTCCCCCTCTCTCTAACCCAGGGGTCACTGGACAGTGATCAGGAGCAGGAACCCTGGCTGATTTCCCCTCTCTCTAACCCAGGGGTCACTGGACAGTGATCGGGAGCAGGAACCCTGGCTGATTTCCCCTCTCTCTAACCCAGGGGTCACTGGACAGTGATCGGGAGCAGGAACCCTGGCTGATTTCCCCCTCTCTCTAACCCAGGGGTCACTGGACAGTGATCAGGAGCAGGAACCCTGGCTGATTTCCCCTCTCTCTAACCCAGGGGTCACTGGACAGTGATCGGGAGCAGGAACCCTGGCTGATTTCCCCCTCTCTCTAACCCAGGGGTCACTGGACAGTGATCAGGAGCAGGAACCCTGGCTGATTTCCCCCCTCTCTCTAACCCAGGGGTCACTGGACAGTGATCGGGAGCAGGAACCCTGGCTGATTTCCCCCTCTCTCTGACCTTCGGCTCCCTCGGGGAGTCCAGCACTGAACTCTTGCTCTCAGGGACCTGAGCATTAAGCACAGGTTTGGCGTAATTTCTGTTGCATTTCCAGTAAACGATGACTGGATCCCCTGGAGCGACTCTTCTGAAGGCCTCCAACTCCCCGTTGTGACCAGGATGCAATCTTTCTGACGAGACCAGCCGACAGCTGGCCGCAGGATGTCTCTCAGCTTTTAGTATTTGGTCTGCCAGTCCCTGAAGACTGAAAAGCAAGATGGAAATCATTCGAGGGCCCAGACGGAGGTGATCAGTGATTCCATCAGTTGGCCGCCTCTCGGTCACTGGTCTGCTGGGAATGTGTCCGTGGGCAGACCACCACATCCCACCGGAGTCAATGGTCGAATTCGGGGTTGGACCGCCCACAAAGGGGCTAATCAACCAGCAGAATGGGCAAGGAATTGGAAAATGAGTTTGAATATCGATGAAGGGAGGGATCAGGAGGCCACACAGTACTTGGGAAAATAAGAATCCCAATCAGAGGACGGTTACAGCGCTGAAGAAGGCCGTTCGACCCATCCAGCCCATGCTGGCCCTGCAAATTTTTTCCTTTCAAGTCCTTATCCGGTTCCCTTTTGAAGGCCACGATTGAATCTGCCTCCACCACCCCCTCGGGCAGTGCATTCCAGATCCTCACCACTCGCTGGGGAAAAAAGATTTTCCTCATCTCACCTCTGGTTCTTTTGCCAATCACCTTAAATCTATGTCCTCTGGTCCTTGACCCTTCCGCCAATGGGAACAGTTTCTCTCTATCTACTCTGTCTGGACCCTTCATGATTTTGAACACCTCGATCAAATCTCCTCGCAACCGTCTCTGTTCCAAGGAGAACAACCCCAGCTTCTCCAGTCTATCCACGTAACTAAAGTCCCTCATCCCTGGAATCATTCTAGTAAATCTCCTCTGCACCCTCTCTAAGGCCTTCACATCTTTCCTAAAGTGCGGTGCCCAGAACTGGACACAATGCTCCAGTTGTGGCCGAACCAGTGTTTTATAAAGGGTCATCATGACTTCCATACTTTTGTACTCTATGCCTCTATTTATAAAGCCCAGGATCCCGTATGCTTTTTTAACCACTTTCTCAACCTGCCCTGCCACCTTCAACGATTTGTGCACATATACCCCCAGGTCTCTCTGTTCCTGTACCCCTTTTAGAATTGTGCCCTCTAGTTTATTTTGCCCCTCCTCGTTCTTCCGATTGAAATGTATCACTTCGCACTTCTCTACATTAAATTTCATCTGCCACGTGTCCGCCCATTCCACCAGCCTGTCTATATCCTCTTGAAGTCTATCACTGTCCCCCTCACTGTTCACTACACTTCCGAGTTTTGTGTCATCTGCAAATTTTGAAATTGTGCCCTGTACACCCAAGTCCAAGTCATTAATATATATCAAGAAAAGCAGTGGTCCCAGCACCGACCCCTGGGGAACACAACTGTAGACCTCCCTCCAGTCCGAAAAACAACCGTTCACCACTACTCTCTGTTTCCTGTCCCTTAGCCAATTCTGTATCCATGTTGCTACTGCCCCCTTTATTCCATGGGTTTTAATCTTGATGATAAGCCTATTATGCGGCACTTTATCAAACACCTTTTGGAAGTCCATATACACCACATCCACCGCACTGCCCTCATCGACCCTCTCTGTTACCGCATCAAAAAACTCTATCAGGTTGGTTAAACACGATTTGCCTTTAACAAATCCGTGCTGGCTTTCCCCAATCAATCCACACTCGTCCAAGTGACTGTTAATTCTGTCCCGGATTATCATTTCTAAAAGTTTCCCCACCTCCGATCTTCAGCCGATATAAACGGGGTCGAGGAGCAGAGGGATCTGGGGGTACAGATTCACAAATCACGAAAAGTAGCGACTCAGGTTAATAAGGCCATAAAAAAAGGGTTAATTTCAAGAGGGGCAGAATTGAAAAGCAGAGTTATGTTCAACTTGTACAGAACCTTGGTTAGACCACACTTGGAGCACTGTGCACAGTTCTGGTCTCCATATACCTGGGTTAGACCACACTTGGAGCACTGTGCACAGTTCCGGTCTCCATATACCTGGGTTAGACCACACTTGGAGCACTGTGCACAGTTCCGGTCTCCATATACCTGGGTTAGACCACACTCGGAGCACTGTGCACAGTTCTGGTCTCCATATACCTGGATTAGATCACACTTGGAGCACTGTGCACAGTTCCGGTCTCCATATACCTTGGTTAGACTACACTTGGAGCACTGTGCACAGTTCTGGTCTCCATATACCTCGGTTAGACCACACGTGGAGCACTGTGCACAGTTCTGGTCTCCATATACCTGGGTTAGACCACACTTGGAGCACTGTGCACAGTTCTGGTCTCCATATACCTTGGTTAGACCACACTCGGAGCACTGTGCACAGTTCTGGTCTCCATATACCTTGGTTAGACCACACTTGGAGCACTGTGCACAGTTCTGGTCTCCATATACCTTGGTTAGACCACAATCGGAGCACTGTGCACAGTTCTGGTCTCCATATACCTTGGATAGACCACACTTGGAGCACTGTGCACAGTTCCGGTCTCCATATACCTTGGTTAGACCACACTCGGAGCACTGTGTACAGTTCTGGTCTCCATATACCTTGGATAGACCACACTCGGAGCACTGTGTACAGTTCTGGTCTCCATATACCTCGGTTAGACCACACGTGGAGCACTGTGCACAGTTCTGGTCTCCATATACCTGGGTTAGACCACACTTGGAGCACTGTGCACAGTTCTGGTCTCCATATACCTTGGTTAGACCACACTCGGAGCACTGTGCACAGTTCTGGTCTCCATATACCTTGGTTAGACCACACTTGGAGCACTGTGCACAGTTCTGGTCTCCATATACCTTGGTTAGACCACAATCGGAGCACTGTGCACAGTTCTGGTCTCCATATACCTTGGATAGACCACACTTGGAGCACTGTGCACAGTTCCAGTCTCCATATACCTGGGTTAGACCACACTTGGAGCACTGTGTACAGTTCTGGTCTCCATATACCTTGGTTAGACCACACTCGGAGCACTGTGCACAGTTCCGGTCTCCATATACCTTGGTTAGACCGCACTTGGAGCACTGTGCACAGTTCTGGTCTCCATATACCTGGGTTAGACCACACTCGGAGCATTGTGCACAGTTCTGGTCTCCATATACCTTGGTTAGACCACACTTGGGGCACTGTGCACAGTTCTGGTCTCCATATACCTTGGTTAGACCACACTTGGAGCACTGTGCACAGTTCTGGTCTCCATATACCTTGGTTAGACCACACTCGGAGCACTGTGCACAGTTCTGGTCTCCATATACCTGGGTTAGACCACACTTGGAGCACTGTGCACAGTTCTGGTCTCCATATACCTTGGTTAGACCACACTTGGAGCACTGTGCACAGTTCTGGTCTCCATATACCTTGGTTGGACCACACTCGGAGCACTGTGCACAGTTCTGGTCTCCATATACCTTGGTTAGACCACACTGGGAGCACTGTGCACAGTTCTGGTCTCCATATACCTTGGTTAGACCACACTTGGAGCACTGTGCACAGTTCTGGTCA